>NW_019104307.1:43980-89653 GCF_001856785.1 Myzus persicae
TACTCAAATAAAATAAATACATATATATATATTCTCATCAAACTGATTTGTGTTGATTTTTATTACTGGTCCAAATGTATCCTGTCATGATTCTTATCATTATTATAATTAAAAAATCCACGGCACTCCGGCTTTCGGGTCTCGGTCCGTGGTTGGCGACCGTGAAATGTTCGAGGCGGCCACATGACACTCGAAACATGAGTGATATGTTTCCGAGCAGTCACAGCTGGCGACCGTGACAGGACGTATTGTTAAATAAAAAAAAAAAAAAAAAAAAAAAACAAAAGAAACTGTAATTGTTCATATTCATATTGGGTACATTTTAGACAGTAATGTGACCGGCATTTGATTAATATATTTTACTGTATTGTGGGTATCCGAATAATTATTTTATTTCGGTATGTTTTGTTTAATCACGTAAACGGCGATGACCGGTAATGAGTAATATTACGTAAGGTCGCGACGACGCCGACCGGTCAAAGGCCGAAGTCATACGCAACTTACGCACGCTGTGCAACATTGCCGCAACATCATTCTGCGATAACGTAGAAATAGACCGCATATTATGGTGTTTGCTGGTTGAAGCTCGAACCACCAAACGGTTATGCTCGTTTGTAGTGTAGGTACCGGCCCGGTAAATCATAGGTGATAGGTCCCTATACAGAGCAAATTGATGTCTGCGTATTTTCCAGAAATGCTCCAGAATTGGTGCCGTGATGAGTACTGACCGCTATGCTGGGAACGGAGAGTATTGCGTGTGTGCGTCGCCGTCGTCCGGGTGTTTTGAACTGACCGGACAGGTTTCGTCACTGTTGGACTACACTGTCACCAATGCCGCGGAACTGCGATTCAGGTGTTCACTATCGGCAGGAGGTGTCTCGTCTTCGTAGTACAAGTTTGATCGGCGGAGATAGGTCGTAATGTTAAGTGCTTATCTGTACACGTCGACGTGTGTGCCTGTATATAATATGTCGCATCCCATTCTTATCTGGTTCACGTACATAACCAGTAGCAATTATTTTTATCGGTCTACCGCCGCGGCGCTGACTACCTTTATAATTATTATTCTATTTCTGGGTGCGTATCGTTCCATTACAGCTGTGCGATCGTTCCCCATATACTTATGTTAGTAAATATTCTGATAGTGTCAACGTACTACATATATCATTATTATGAACGTAATGCATATTTATTTATTTTATTCCTGATCATGCTCATATAGCCCATCAGTCGAAATTTCGATTTTGTTCGCCTGGTATACTGTCTGACGACGATTTTTCCGTCCGCCGTATAGATCCACGCGCTTACAATTCAGTTTTATTAATGCTCTTTGCAACGATGATTTTTTTATATATATATTTTTTTTGATATGTATATGTAGTACGATTTGATATGTAGTCGAATCCCGGTGGGTAGATCATAGAGTAAGGCCCGTACACACACCGACGGTTAGTTTGTAAGTTTGTCATACACTGTATCCCGCGGTGACTATCGTCACTCGCAATATAGGCCTGTGCCGCCGTTTATACGTTCCGTGCCCGTATGGGGGGTGTCAGGAGCATTTGTGCCTACTTAGTAGGAGCGTAATATTATTACTTGGTGTAGTGCATAACACTATCCATTTTATTTTGGTAATGGTTATGAGTTGTTGTTTCAATCTCGACGATCGTCGCGTTTTCGTATGATTCCGTACCAACAATTCTAATTGTTGTCGCTCAATTAATAAATATTTTGTATTCTCCTAGTACTGTATGATTACAATTATTATTATTCATTAATCATTATTCGTGTATTATTCGAGTTATTTTCGTACTCTCTATTAATTATTTTTTTATTATACTATTCATTTGAATTATACCCATGTATATTATGCCACGCCACGGTGTTTTTCAAAGATTTTATTACTAACAAACTAGTGTGTTGTTCATGTGTCGTCCCGGCGTTACCGGTGATCATTTTCATTGATAGATTTATTTAGTTACTCATTTTGCTATCGACATATTTGTCCTAGGATACTCATTCTCGTTTTACATATTGTTTTTTTTCTTAATTAATCTTTTGTCGTAAGACAACTAGATACTTATTTATTTATTTTTCTCACTGTTCGGCAGTCGTATTAATATTGTTTTTTTTGGTCTTCAATATAATTTGTTGACTGTTTTCTGATACGTTTCGAACGTCTCGTTGTTGGTTTTCTGTTTTTTTTTTTTGGAATCTCATCAGTCGTAGCATCTATATTGGTTGATCTGTTCGTGGATGGACAGTGCCGGGAAAAGAAACACCAAGCCACCAATCCGATTAATCGATCAAATTCTCCAACCAGAAATTTTAACCCAGCCCGGATCCAACATGCCTCCTGTTGTCACAACGTCTAGTGTCACTGGATCCACTGGGACCGCAACGATGAGCTCTAGTCAGTCCACATCCAATCCGAGCACCTCCGATCAAACCATTCAGAATATGTTTAAGCAGCTACTGGCAAGTCAACGGTCCAATGAAGCTGGAATCCAGGCCATGAGGGAGGATATGACTACTCGGTGGGATGAATGTTTGGAGAGGTGGCAGTCAATTGATACACGAACTACAAAATTAGAAGATGACATGGCCCGTTCTGAACATCAAACGATTAAACTGAACGAAACCATCGGACACAACACCAACCGGATAACCTCGCTGGAGGACGATGTTCGGACAATCCGGAGTGATTTGAACCGATTTGTTCAACAATCAAATCCAACAGCCCCCAACAATAATACAGCTGGGCTACCAACGCACATCTTAGCACCATCCGATATGTCCCAAGGTTTTCGATCATTTAAGGGGAACACCATACCCACATCATCAACCATGAATCCCGTGGGTAATTACACAATGTTGAATACCACAGGTCAAGGTAATTCGTCATTCTTCGGGTCTCAAGAACGCCTCAACGATGCTGTGTCGGAATTCTCAGGACAAACCCGCTCCATCCATCCAGAACATTTTATCCGCCAACTAGATGCATATTTTGAGAATGTACCAATGTCAGCCGACCAACAACTAATTTCTGCACAACGTAGACTTAGTGGAGATGCTCGTCTGTGGTACGATTCACTAATCCCCACTCCTCCGAGCTACGATGATTTCCGCATATTATTTCGTCAACGATTTTGGTCTGCTGCGACTCAACGTAAGACTCGCAACGAGGTGTTTCGGCCGTTCCAATACACGAGGTACGACGGTCTCGCGACACACGCCATGCAATGGATTGCCGGGGCAAAGTATTTGTCACCACCCATCGATCCAATAGATTTGGTTTCGACAATTATACAACACTATCCGATTCCCCTTAGTATGGCCCTACGAGGACGTGGACCACGTGACACAAATGAATTGTTAGCTGTGTTGACTGAGTTCGAAGAATCCACCTCGTTCTGCGAACCACGTCAGGATGATCACCGACCACATCATAACAATAGTCAACCAAATCCCCAAAACGAACGGAGGGCACAGGACAACAGACAAGGTTATCGCGGAGGGTATAATCGAGGGCACCAACAGAGGAATCCACCTGCGACTCCAGCCGGGGCACCCGTCCATCAATTAAATGTGTCGGGAAACGAAGAAGCTCTTCGCCAGTGATTGCAGCACGTGACGAGAGCCAAGATACATCTACCTGCAACCAACTATCGTCGTCTCCCACTGATTTTCCTGAACGCACGGTGAAACGTCCAGAGCTTCACGTCGACATTTTCGGAATAAGTACGTCAGCACTGTTGGACTCCGGCGCGTCCATATCCGCGGTCTCCGAACAGTTTTTCGCGACACTGAGGAGTCAAGCTCCCACCCCATCGAAACTGTCTACGCTGCCCGTAACGGGGGTCACTATTTCCACCGCCATCCAAGGTCGAAGTAAGAAGATAACTCGTCAAGTGTATGTACCACTAAGTGTTTTTGGACATGAAGCTCCGGGGATTTTTCTGGTTATTCCCCATCTGTCCACTGAAATGATTCTCGGTGATGACTGGCTTACCCAGTACGGTGTCATTTTGAATTATGTAACCCACCAGGTCGAGTTCCCGAAATGGAACACGTTTTCGCCATTCCGACCGGAGATCGGAGATATCAAATCTAGCCAGATAACTCAAATCCTTGTACATCAAGAACTAGATCGACTTATGCCCACTGCGATAGAACACTGCATATCTGACATTTCTTTCGTAACGCATGTCTCAACACCTCCACCCGTTCCGTGTCTCCCATTGGACTGTTTCGATTACACACAACCAGTTACCGATCCAATTACAAAACCATGGTCCGAGTGTATAGTTAACTTCCACGAGGTACCGGATAAGGAACGTTCAAAGCTCATAAGTCTACTGGACCGGTATCATAGTATTTTTGATGATCGACCTGGGCTAAACAAATTATATAGTTGCCGTTTTGAAGTATCAGGAGATGTACCTTTCAAAGTAAAGCCGTATCCAATACCATTTTCCCGTAGACCTGCCGTTGAAAAGGAACTCCAGCGAATGCTTTCATGGGGGGTTGTTGAGCGAAGTTCCTCCCCTTACTGCAACCCGATTGTATGTGTAGCGAAGGCAGATGGCTCAGTTCGCTTATGTCTCGATGCCCGACGCGTGAATCGCTTAATTTTACCGATGCGCGATACGTCTCCTCCACTTGACGAACTTTTGGCTCGGTTCGGGGGGAAAACAATTTTCTCCAGTCTGGATTTTAGTGCCGGATATTGGCAAGTGCCGTTACATCCCGCAGTACATAAATTCACAGCGTTCGTTTTTGAAGGGCGGACCTATCAGTTCTGCGTCGTACCTTTCGGTTTAAATATTTCGAATACAGCTTTCGGCAAAGCACTAGAGACGGTACTAAATATTAAAGTCAATGATCCAGGCGACAACCTAGACGATCTTCATATATATGTCGACGACGTGTTAATCTCATCCACCTCGTTTGACGATCATCTAGTACGTCTCGCCACTTTGTTTGAAAAAATATCTATGTCAGGAATGACATTGAAACTGTCCAAGTGTGAGTTTCTCCGACAAAGAATCAAGTTCCTTGGACACATTGTGACTCCACTTGGGATGTCTATGGATCCGTCAAAGCTCCAAGCTATTCGTGAGTTTCCCCAGCCTCGGAATAAGAAAGAGCTACAGTCATTCATCGGATTTTGTAATTTCTATCGGAAATTTTCGCAGCACCATGCCTCAATTATTAGCCCACTCATTGAACTCATCAAAAAGGATTGTCCTTGGCGTTTTGGGTATGAAGAGCTGAAGCTGTTTAATGCGGTCCGTGAATCATTCACAGAACAATATCTGTCACATCCTCATTTTGATCAGAGTTTTTACCTCCAGACTGATGCGAGTAAAGTTGGAATCGGTGCTGAGCTGTTCCAAATCTCTCCAAACGGAGACCGACGTACAATATCTTTTGCTAGCCGCACCTTAAACACCGCTGAACGTAATTATTCCATAACAGAAATGGAATTGTTATCTATAGTCTTTGCTTGTGAGAAGTTTCGAGTATTCATCCTGGGATATCCAGTCACTGTCCTGACTGATCATCAAGCCTTAACTTTTTTATTTCAATGTCGCCTGCGAAACGCTCGATTAACCCGGTGGACGTTACACCTTCAAGAGTTCAATTTACAAGTGAAACACATCCCCGGCTCAGAAAATGTTATCGATGCTCTATCCAGAAGTCCTGCCGGTCGAGAGGATGCGGAGAAGGCGATGTCAAGTTTTCCATGTGTCCTAACAATCACGTCAAAAAAGGTCCAAGCCGAGTTTGAGCGCCAAGTATCGTCTTTCAAATCAATCTGTTAATCCCAGAGGGAAGACACTAACCTCGATAGACTTCACCAGCTCCTGATGGACCCCCAGAGTCAGAAGACACCATATCTCGAACACTATAGCTTAGTAGAGGGGGTACTGTTTTATCGACGACACAAATCCACTGATCAATGGCTGGTTTGCATCCCTATCGACAGGGTAGACGAACTGATTGATCAGGTGCATCAACATTTTGGGCATGTCGGACCAAAGAAGTGTATACTTGCCATCCGTGATTTCTGTTTTTTCAAAAGCTTTCAGTCCCGTATCCGAAAAGTCGTCCAAAGTTGTGTGTTGTGTCAGCAGACTAAAGCGTCCACGGTCCGTATAGAAGGGGAGATGCGATCTGTCCTGGCCGATGTCCCACTAGGGCGAGTGTTAGTCGATCTGTACGGTCCTCTCCCTCCGGGTTGGAACCAAGTCCGATATATTTTTGTCGTACTTGATAACTTCTCTCGATTTGTCCGTCTATACCCAGTGAAGAAGGCCACCGCTGTCGCGGTAACCAATCGCATGATTGATGACTATATATCCACATACGGTAAACCCCGATGCATCGTATCCGATCACGGTGTACAGTTCCGGAGCAACGTGTGGCAGAATCGTTTATTAGCCCTCGGTGTACCGCCTACAATGACGTCTGTGTATCACCCTCAGTCCAATCCAGCCGAAAGAGTAATGCGAGAACTCGGACGCATGTTCAGGGCGTACTGCCATGAAAACCATACCGAGTGGCCACGGTACGTATCGTACATTGAATGGGTGTTAAATAACACAGTCCATGAGTCAACAGGCCACACCCCACAAGAGCTTTTTCTTTCCGTCGAACAATATAACCCGTTCGGAAATGCCGTTTCGTTCCCTCTTCGACTTCCACTTACACAAAGAACTAAACTGACCATGGCCCGAGAGATCCAGCTCACCCATTCCGAACGAAGAAAACGCCGCCATGACAAGCAGGGCGTCCCAGTATCATTTGTCATCGGTAACCGCGTATTGGTGAAAACGCATCGCCTCAGTTCATCCGTCGACAAATGTATACAGAAATTTTTCTTGTTATATGAATCCCTAACAGCAAAGGATATTTCAAATATATAACTTGATGTCGCTGATACCTTTCAATATTTCATATTCATTACATAACATAATACATACTCCAAACATATATCTGATATGATGGTACCTATTATAAAACATTAAATGTACTTCATGTATATATCCGATAAGTTATAAATGTTATTTAACATTAGTATTAAAACATAAATATATCCGATACATCGTACATGTTATATAACATTATTATTGAAACATAAATATATCTGATAGGTCGTATTTGAAAATTTGATATCGTGTGATATATATATAACGTTATAAATCCGTTATATACCTATATTGAGAATATTACGTAACTATTCATTTCGGAAATATATTTAGATATTAATAAATAATCTATAATATTATGATAATACTATAATAATTTCAAAATAATGCGGTTATATTCTATGATAATAGCTACCTAGTTGATATTTATATTATGTTATTAATTATTTAATTGTCATGTGTCAGTTAACACGTTATTATACGTAAATACGATTAAAAATTGCAATTTGCATCATTCTACCTGTAGGTATTCATTTTTACTCCATTTATTTGTATACAAATAACTTACCAACCACTATTTACAAGACGTCCTGAAGTCTGCACGCGACAGATAATATAGTCGAATAAGGTACGTATATTAAATAATAATAAGTTTATACTGCAGGGTTTGGTAATACGTCTTTAACTCTTTATAATATAGATAATATTATAATAGGTATACTATACCTATTTGAGATTTATTACTTATAGATAATAATAATAATAATAAAGATTTATAATATGATGGACCATTTTAACAAACGCCGCAAACTGTTAACTCAGTGTTCTAAAAGACATATACGAAGAGTGAATCAATCAAATTATACTATTAACATTCATAGTACAGATGATTCATCTCTGACTGAATCTGATGATGAATATGATCCACTAACACTTACATCATATAATAATCATGATACTAATAACCTTGGGAAACTAAATAATACAGACAACCAATCAATAATATGCATTTCAAGTGCTGCTGCGGCTAATAACAATATAATTACTGAAGTTGAACCCCCAATTTCACAAAATTATGATGATCATGCCAAACCATCTTCATCGGGATCAGCTTATTATAACTCTTCATCATCATATCTAGCACTAACTTCAGATTTGGATAGTCCTGTAGATAGCTTTTCTGGTTCTGCAGGTAGCAGTGATGATGATAACGATTGTAATAAAGAGACTGATCCGAATGATTTACATTTGAGTAATAATAATAAAGATGACAGTGATTTATTAAAGAAAGACTTGTTGAAATGGCATTTTGAAAACAATACTACTCAAGCTATGTTAACTTCAATGTTAAAAATTTGGAATAAATTCACAAATTTCGATTTACCCAACGATGCTAGAACATTATTAGGTACACAGAGAACAGTTAATATCAAACCAATCGAAGGTGGAAACTATTGTCACTTTGGACTGGTTAAGGCTTTAAACCATATTGTAATAGAATTAAAACAAAAAATACATATTGTTAAAAAAATTGACCTAATTATAAACATTGATGGTTTACCCTTATCAAAATCCAATAAAAGTAGTTTTTGGCCAATTATGTGCTCTGATCTTCGTTTAACTAATAAAGTTTTTATAGTTGGTATTTTCCATGGATATGAAAAACCAAAGTCTTCAAATGAATTTCTGGAGGAGTTCATTTCTGAATTAATCCTACTAGTTAATGAAGGACTAACTACATCAGAAGGAGAAGTAATTTGTGTTAACTTAGCTGCTTTAATATGCGATGTACCGGCAAAATCATTTGTACTTCATATTAAGTCTCACAACGGTTATAATAGCTGCTCAAAATGTATAATTACTGGGACATACATAAGAACTAATGGTATTCATGGTAGAGTTTGTTTTCCATCACCAAACGAAAAAGATGAGTTTATTCTTAGATGTGACACATTGTTTGGTGAAAATTATTACAAAGACTGTCAGAATGGTGTATCAATTCTAAACAGTGTGCCAAATTTTGGTTTAATTTCAGGTACCCCTCTTGATTACATGCACCTCGTTTGTATTGGAGTTGTAAAAAAATTGGTAACTTTATGGCTTGAGGGGCCACTTACAGTGCGGATACCATTATCTGTAGTCAAACGTATATCTGTAAACTTAATAGAAATACAAAAATATACACCAAATGATTTTGCAAGAAAACCAAGAGGATTAACAGAATACAAACATTGGAAAGCAACAGAGTACCGACAATTTCTTTTGTATACTGGTCCAGTGGTATTGAAATCGATTTTAAAACCAGATATATATAATAACTTTATTGTATTACATGTAGCTATATCAATTTTAATTAACCCTATATTGGCAAAATCTGAACAATTTATCAACTATTCTCATTCACTTTTAAAAAAATTTATATATCAGTTTCAAAATTTATATGGAAAATGTTTTGTATCTCACAATATTCATAATTTAATGCATTTAGCAAATGACGTTAAAAAGTTTGGGCCATTAGATATATTTTCTGCATTTAAATTTGAAAATAACATGACTTTTATTAAAAAACTATTAAAAAAATATGATAAACCATTGCAACAGGTTACAAAACGTTACTTAGAACGAGAAACATTAAATATTCAACAACAACAAAAACTTCCAATTACATTTCGTATTAAACATAACAATGGCCCTATTTCAGAATTTTTTTCAAACCTAGAAATCGAGCAATATTCAATTTATTCAGATGATAGACTTTCATTTAATTTAATAAGTCATAAACTAAACAATTGTTTTTGTTTATTGAAAAATAATAGCGTTGTGTACATAAAAAATGTTATTTTATATACAAATTTATTTTATTTTATAGGTTTTAAAATAAAAACTATAGAATTTAATTTGTATTCAATACCTTGTTCGTCTAAAGATATGACCATAAATTGTATTTTGGCAAATTATAATTTTAATTTACACGAAAAGCTTTTTGAATTTAATGTTTCTGACATAAAATGTAAATTATGGCCAATGCCATTTAAAAATAAATATGTTCTTTTTCCTATTTTACACACTTTATTGTATGATTAAATAAGTAATCGTTAGGTACATATTCAGAATCAATTAGTAGTTTAATTTCATTTACATGAATATTATATTATATATAAATAATTATAGGTTACAATAATATTAGTTTAACATAATAGGTATGTATAATTACCACACAATATCATGTATATTAGTTATATATTATAATATGTGTAATAAGATTTGAATATAATAAACTTAAAATATAAAATGTAAGGTTAACATACTTATTAATATTTATTTGATAATTATAGGCCCCAAAGGGCATTGGTTATGATAATACAGTAGTGGGTACAATACAGTTTTTTTTTTTTTCTTTATGAGAATATATGAAGAAATATAAAAGTAGCTAAACTAAGATTAGTTAAGCAGGTGCAACATTCTAATGAAAAGGCTGGTTATGAAAATAGGATGTAAGATGGGTGGGAATAGAAAAAAGAGAATAGTGTCTTATATGGTGACTGGGGGGGGGGGATGTGAAGAGATGATAGATTGGGTGCTTCGATAGTTCCATTAAGATTTGTGGTGATGAACAGGAGGTCTGCACTCCACTGCATCGCGGCATGAAGATAGAGATTATATATTAAGGACAGATAATGGTTTTGTCATGCGGTGGATGCTCAATTTTAATAAAAAGATTAGACAAGATAAGCGATTTTGATGGGTGTTAGATAAAAGACTAGGTATTTATAAATAATAATAACATCAATACTTTGAAAAGTGGGGATCTCCCAAGATAATATGAGTTAAGTGTGGGACAATGTTTCCTAGAGAAAGTCATTGAGTGACATTAATTGTCTATGTTGAGTAATAAGTATTAACACGCTAGGTCCAAATGAAGAAGACATTGCATCAGGTCAGCTTGCAATAGTAGTCAGTCTATTTTACAGAAAATTTTAATATCATCAGCAAATAATAGAACTTTGCTTAATAATAGATAATATGCTTTTATTATTGTACTACAGTTATTCAATAATGGAATTCTCTGTAGTTGAATTTGATGATGGAATTCATCTTGTTTCATCATGTTGGGTGGATACTACTAAACTGAATTGTTACTGGCCACATGTTAAGAAAGAAAGTGTATTGCAGAAAATGATGGTTTCACACATTGTTCCTAAACAAAATGATCCATCGTGGTCTTTATATCCTATTAAAAGAGTTATGAGTAGATCTGGTATGTATAAATAATAAAAAAATGTTTTTATTACAATTAAATACAATTCTACTGTTTTGTAGCAACATATGAAGAGGGAATGTACAAATTAAAACTAGCTGAGAAATACTCCGATATTGACAGCTCTAATGAAACAACTACAAAAATTAAAAGACACAAAAGACAATCACATGCTAAAAAACAATTATTTTATGAATCTAATGATGATGAACATGACAATGAAATGATCAGAAGAAATAACCAAGTAACAGAACGTCCTAGTAGCAATGAAGCAGCTGCAGATAACGAAGCTACAATATCCAAATACCCATCATTCCCTACAGTTGACGATGAAATCATGCAGAGTTTACTAGAATATAACAGTGAGTAAAATGTGTACAACTCATATTAGTATGTAGTTATATTTTGTTGTACATTATTTATTATAATTTATAATGTAGGATATATAAATGTAATGTCTTACATTATGTTTTAGCGGATTCTCCGATGCCAGTAGAGTTATTTGATGATACTAATATTAATCTGGCACCTACAACAGCTCATCAGCTTAAAAGAAATTATGGTATGTCGTATGTAGGACATAGATAGTATAAATTATTTAAGTCATAAAATAATCTTAAATGTATTTGTTAAATAATAGATGACACCTACAAGAATTATGCAACACCTGTCAATTCTACCAATACAATTAATACCAAAGATGCAGTAGGAAATAAAGGTACCTAGACAATTAGTATGATTTTTGGGATAACTTATACAATATAAGACATAATATAGTCTTACTAATTCAGTATATCATATTTTTGCATTATATTATGTTGTATTACATTTATCATATATGTATATAAATATAGTAAGACTACACTATAAATCATTTTAAATAGGGGGCCAATACACTTGTAAGACGGAGACAGCACATCTTCTTATTAAGTCAGCAGTTTAAATACATTGTGTGAAATAAAATCATAATTTGTATTTATTATATTGTTGTATAATGAATATTATATTCGTTTATTTTAGAATTAAATTCAAAGGAAGTATATAAAGTTATATCAAAATTGAGCACTAAAATTGAATTAATGCGGGACGAAATTTTTGAATTAAAGCAATTAATTATTGGACTGACTAATAAGAATAATTTATCAAGAATCTCTGGAAATGAAGAAGTTAATCCTGTTTTTGTTGGACCATTTGAAGAAGACCTACCCATAAACACTGAGGAACGTTTAAAAGAAATTGAGAACAAATTATTAACAGATAATTCATACTTCATGTTGATGGTATATAGTTATTAATTAGTAATATAAAATATTATACTATAAACAGATTTTTTTTTGTTATCAACATATTTTTTAATAAATATAGGTTAATGGTTTTATGTAACTATTTATGCAATGTATTAGATATACAACATCAACATAATAAGTATATGAAATTAAAAGTTTTTAAAATATTTTAAAACAAAACTAATGGATTGTTAATTGATATAAAAAAAATGACTGTATAGTATAATATTTGGTATATAGGTAAAATATAATATATATTATTATACAAAATCCTGAATTTCTACATTATACCTAAATCATTTCTAATTGAGTAATAAAATATTTTCCAGCTTGAAGATTTGAAAAAATTAGGTGGTCTTAATATACAAAATATAATCATAAATGCTTTGGCTTACACTATGTCAAATACGCTTGCTTCACAATATAGTTGGCAGGGGAAAAGATCCAAACACGCATTTGAAAAAGATCTTCCAAACTTTTTTAAAGTGATTTTGGGTGAGTTATATTTTTCATTCATTATGAAAGCATATATTAATCCATAAATTATGTTAATAATATTTTACATTAACAATATTGGTTTTAATAATATTAATAGCTCTTTCGCGATACAAAAATCCCAGTATCACAAACAAAGAAGTGGCACAAGTTGTTATTAAATGGCTAGTTCAAGCACCATTAAGAGCATCTAGAGAACAAGAGTAAATATTATTGAATTAAAATTATAATAAATATAACTATGTATAATTATAATATACCCAACCTATTAACAACCATAATGTTATTTGTTTTTGGAAATAATCATAATAATATATATAAATATTTATATGTATATTATTATAATACAGTTAGTGTATAATAAGTATACTATACTTTGTTCATAGCATATAATAATTTATTATTGTTTTAACATACTTAATTAATTAATTATTTTTTATTTCAGGAAAAATAATAAAACACAAAAAAATACAATATAAGTACTTCATCTTTTTAAACAGAGGATTTCTTCTGGTCAAAAATATCATTTAATATAATATAATATAATATTTTTACAGTTCATTATAAAATCATTTTTTTCTATTTTTAACGGTTTTGCCATGTAGCAGATAATTAAATTTTATTAATGTATACTTTAATCAACTTATTAAACTTGATAAAAGGTTGTAGTAAATACCTATATAATAATATACCAACAAATATGACTATACATATAGGTAGGTAGTATATATATAGATATATTATTACTATTTTTAAATAAAAAATAACTATACACATTTGTATTATTATTATAATTTTATTATAAGTATACTTAAGAGGATGCCACACCCGCATATGTGTTGTCTCCGTCTTACAAACGCGTATCATAGCAAATTTACGCTCAGCTGCAATTCAAGTTTTATTCCGTTAGCTTAAAAATTAGAGTGACCTATTATGAAACTTGATGGTAAGAACATATTATCTGTGTTTTGGTGGAAGTTTTATTAAGAAAATTCAGTTTTTAAGTGAGTTATGCGTGTATAATAAATTTAAATTAAAAAAATGCTCATAACTCATTTAAAAACTAAATTATCGTAAAAAAAACTTCCAGCATAACACAGATAATATTCATAACATCAAGTTTCTTACCAGGTTGATTCACTCTAATTAAGCTACCGGAATAAAACTTGAACTGCTGAGCGTAAATTTGCTAATATGTTACCCATTTGTAAGACAGAGACAACACATAATGCGGGTGTTGCGTCCTCTTAACATAAAATGTGACTATATCAATTAGTACTTATCTAATATCCTAATGCTATTGTATAATTTTATGAAGTCTATACCTACATTTTTTATTATAATTATCATTTTATTATGTATTTTATTTATTGTTTGAATATGTTCCTGTATGAATTTCTGTTCCTATACATAAATAAAATTAGGTGATAATATTGTTATTATAATTAGGTATATTTTAGGTAGGTATTTTATTCCTCTATATATATATACATAATATTTATTACTTGTAAAATTTTTTTTTTTTGTTAATATTTTGTTTATTACTAAAGGATCTTATTTTTTATTTTATTAATGAGATCTTATAACTATGTTAAAAGAGTTTAACATAAAAAATAATAATATTTCAATTATATAGGTGTTGTATTAATAACTATAAATGAATCTCATCGTTATATACAATACTATTATTATACTTACTTATATAATTTTTGTTTTGTTTAAATATTGTCTGCAATATATTGAAGGATTTTATAATTTTGTTTTTTCTTTTTTTAATTATGGGATATGAAAACGGTGAAACTTACAATAATATATTTTGTATTAATAAGTATATAATCTGTATAGCACCTTATACTATCCATAATAATTAATAATAATTATATAATATTTTTTTTTTGTTGATTTTTTGTTTAAATATACTAAAGGATATTGCTAATTTTTTTTTATGAGATCATAAGTGTGCTCAGCCTTCTAGCTGTTTCAGGTGTGGCTTTTATTTTTTTGACCACCCACCCCCTTATACAAAACCCTCCTAAAAAAAAATAGACATACAAAACATAGGTATATATAGCTCCAGTCGCGACAATTTTTGTAATAGAATTGATAAAATAAATTTCTGATTTTCCAAAGAAGTTAGTTATTATTTCTTTTTACCTATAGGCTATAAATACTTGGTTTACTTGGTACCTACCTACCTATAAAAAATAAGCAGCCTCTGCTGGCTATACAGCTATAGCTACATACACCTATATACAGCTATATACATACACCTTTTCACACGCCTATGAATGACCTAGTAGTATATATTAAAAGTGTATAAAATACAATAGTAAAAAAAAAAAAATAATAACAAAATAATAGTAATGATATGTAGGTATCATATTATTATAATGTATTTATTATACTATAATATAAATTGCAGCTCACTAAAGCGCGTATTTAATTATAATAATAATCGTCGAGATTAATTGTAAAAAAACAGTCTCAATAAAAAAAAAAAAATTAAAAAAAAAAATAATAATAATTATAATAATAAAATACCTATATGATTAATAATCTATATTCAACATATATATTATATTATATTAGGTGGTACGACCACTTATTTTATAATAAAACTATTTATAACAGATATGTTACAATTTTATGAAACATTCATATACTATTTACATAAATGATATGTAAAAGTATATGTATCAGAAACATCTATGATTTATTGTGTAAACATAACAATTATTCCTATTGTAAATGTATCATTATATAACATTGTTATGTGACATTTGTTAGGTAAAAGCGGACATAGAAATTTAAACGAAATGTGACAGACACATAAATGATATGTATAAAAACATATCAGTTATGTGATTCATAAAACTAAGTTACGATACAGTTACCAAAATGAAATGAAATTGTGTTGTTAGGGAAGGACCCTATGTGATCACTCGCCGTCACCAAGGAAATGCATATACTCTGGCAGATCCAGACACCAACAAAACAATTGGAACTTACAATGTGGTTCACCTCCGTCGTTTCCACGAACCGATCAGTTCACCACTGCAGCAGGCTGAAGTAATTCATAGCAACGGGTCGAACACACGTCTCGTCTGATTTCCGTCAATCATAATTACCCATTATTATTATTATTAAAATTTGCGTACAGACATCGTCATCCATGAAAGCTCTCCCCGATGTGGCAAACTTTCATGGGGGGTNATATATGCCATATGGCTTTGCCAAATGGCAAAATCAGATGCCAATGCCAAGTGCCATTCGTTGTGTCCACATTGTAAATTCAGTATACGTGCGGCCATCAGTCAACCACGATGTGTGCCGACGACGACTTGCTTATTGCTGCCGCAGCTGTAATTATAATCGACCAAAATGATAGAAAAAAAGCTAGAAAATCACGGAAACGACGATTTTGGGTACGTCCGAGCTTAAAAAGTGGTAGAGCTAAGTACAGTGTCAATGATTTTATGAATGATCTAATTTTGGACGAAGTAGACAAATTAAATCTGGAGTACCGATGTGGAACTGGTTTCCGGAATTTTTTCCGAATGACGAGCAGTGACTTTGAGACTCTCCTTAGTTTGATTGGCCCAAGAATCACCAAGATGGACACCACATTTAGAAAAGCTATTCCTGTTAATGAACGGCTTGCTGTAACATTGCGGTTCCTAGCAACAGGAGATTCCTACCATTCTTTAATGTACATGTTTAAAATTTCGAAGCAAGTAATTTCGGCCATCGTTCCAGAAGTTTGTGATGCTTTGATCAACGCTTTGCAAGATTATATAAAGGTAAGAAAATCAGTCTCTAAAGTATTCGAATACAAAAAATACATATTTGTTGTCAAAATATGTACTATTTAAACATTCAAATATGTTAAATTGTGTAATACTTTAAATATAATAATTTTAAAATACTTTAAACAAAATAATTTTAAAACTTTAAGTATTAAAAAATACAAAATATTTTAAATAAATTACAAAATATTTAATCTTAATATGAAATTATTTGCTTATGTAAAAATATGTCTATAATATATCTTAAAATTAGAAAGCATTGAAGCGACATTGTTGCTGCTATAGGCATTTTTGGGCCGATATTTTTACTTATAAAATTATTGTTGGTCTAAAAATAAATGTGTAAAATATTTACCTCTTGGCCCTCCTGACAGGTGCTCGCACAGTTTGAGAATTGCTTCTGTATATAATTAAACTATAAAAATATACTTGTATTTGTAATTAAATACTTTGTGAGTATTCGTAAAATACGTTTTAATTTAGGTATTTTTAACAATTTTTAATATGAATACTAGTGTTAGTATTTTAATACTTATTCAAAAGTATTTTTTACATGACTGAAGGAAAACTACAAATTATTTGAAGGTAAATATATATTTATTAATTAAATATAATTACATTTCAAATAAAATATTATCAAATGAATCATTATCACTATTAACTGGCCCATCCATGTAGGAAGCGGAGCTCACAGTTGTACCTGGTCCATCTGTGAAAGAAGCAGGGCTCGTCATTGGTGTAGATACTTGGCTAGTGTTGGGAAAAGGTGAACGGAATGAAGGGTTACTAGAAGTTGGACTTCCGAAATGTGGGTACATAGGTACACTGTAGTTTGGTGGCTTTGAGTAGAGGTGGGCTCCTGGGTATAGCTGTGTAGAAGTGTTAGGTGGATAATCATATTTCCCCATCTCAGCGTCAAATAATACAGTACTAATTATTTGTCTCACAACTTTTTTACTATACGGCGTATTGAGACCACTTATTTGCATACCTACTTGCTCTCCAAATAAGGTATATTGGTTTTTCACAGATCTACTCTCTTGTATGTCTTTCATGATAGCGAGTGCTTCATCTGTTGCTGAATACTTTGCTTTATTTTGATTTCTTGAGGAGTTTAATGACCGCTTTTTCCCTTGGGATGTGGATGTTGATTGAATCGATACATCGTCATCTTTTTCCACTACTTTCTGATCGATTTCATTAGGCTCAGTAGTTATGATATCCAATGGGTCCTTAAAAGTTTATTTGATAAAACATTTTAAGTTAACAAAATAATGTTTATAACTTAAATAAATAAATCGATAACAGTATTAATAATAAAGCGTTAACCAAGTCAGCCCTCGATATTTTTTATAATTATTGTAAGCAAAACTTATGGACAACCTTGTATAAAATTTTAAAGTATATTGACTCGGCAAAAAAAATAATAGTTCAAAATAATATATAATAATAAATAATAAATATTAAATATTATATTATTTGAATTAGGTAAAGCCGTATAGGTATTTGAATGTGTATTTCGTTTTAGATGCCTGAAAATGAATCGGAATGGAAAGAAAAAGCAAATGAGTTCAATGAGAAATGGAATTTTCCAAACTGTGTCGGCGCTTTTGATGGAAAGCATATAGCTCTGCAGGCACCAATTAACAGTGGAACTGAGTATTTTAACTACAAGGGTTTTTTTAGTATCGTTCTTTTTGCAGTTGTAGACGCGAACTACAATTTCACTTATGCAAATATTGGCTGTCAAGGCCGAATTTCGGATGGAGGTGTAATTAATGAAACTAAATTCAAAAAAAGTCTAGAAGATAACACAATGAATTTACCCAGCCCTTGCAAACTTCCTGGAAGAAATAAATCTACACCATTTGTTTTCGTTGCTGATGATGCGTTCCCTCTCACATGCAATATTATGAAGCCATACGCTGGGACACAAGAAAAGGGTTCAATGAAAAGAATTTTTAATTACCGACTTAGTAGAGCTCGTAGAGTTTCTGAGAACACTTTCGGAATTATAAGTTCTGTTTTTCGCATACTTAGAAAACCAATATTGTTGGAACCAAAAACTGCTAAAAAGGTTGTATTGGCCATAGTTTATTAACATAATTTTCTACGAAAACACTCTAAAACACTTTATAATCTCAATGGAGCATTTGATGTGGATAGCTCAGTAACATATCCAGCTGATTCAGGAGACGGGCTCAACAATATTGCTAGAGTTCCCAGAAGAAGTGCAACCGATGCCCAAGAAGTTAGAAATGAATTGGCCGAGTATTTTATTTCACCACAAGGACGGATATCTTTTCAATATGACTAAACATCTGAACTAGTGTTTATGTAAAAGTATAGTGTATTTGAAAATTGTATGTTTTTAATATTTATAATTAATAAGGTATACTGATATGATCACGTCTATATTTAATCTTATTATTATTATTATTATTATTATCTGATTATTTTGACTAATTGTATCTATAACTGTCTGGTTATAATTATCTTGTTATAAATATAGATTGTTATAAAAATAGACTGCTAATCGACAAAATAACAACAATTGTATGTATAAATAATAATAATAATAAATTATATATTTTGTTCATTTTTCATACAGAAACACGGAGTGCAGAGTTTATCTCTCACCGTAGCACACGACGTGATAAATAATAATTCTAATTTTAAAAAAAACTTCATTACCTGTGTGTCTGTCATTTCTTTAGGGCGATTTCTGTCTTTCAAAAAAAGCATACTCTCATAAGCAAACCATTTGCTCTTGTAAACTTCTTCGGTTCCACCACCAGATTTTACGCTGTCTTTTTCTTTTTTAATTTCCCGTGAAAGATGACACAACAAATTTTTCAATTTTCTTTCAATTTCGTCTTTTTCTACACCAAAACTAACAGCAATTTCAATAAAAGCATCGTGTCTTTTGTTGCGATCTTTATAATCTTTTAATTTACAATCCCAAAGAACGGGACGACTGCGATACAATTCTATCAATGTTAAAACTTTTTCATTCGACCACTCCATATTTAATAAAATGAAATATTAAAATAAAAACGAAATAACATGCACTTAGTACAATAGTCGATTGTCAACTGGCTATAGAAAGCCAACGGCATTGCCAACGTTGGCACGTCCGCACTTCATTTTGCCATTTGGCTTTCTTTGATCCTGACCGACAGTTGACGGATACGGCTTGGCATGCCAGTTGGCAAAACTTTGCCAAATGGCNATAGGAGTGTTTAAAATTGTGCGGCAATCAATTGGTAAATTATTGAAACAATCATGCATTTTTAAACCTTTTAACAAACCATTAACTGCATTATGAGGAATTTTATAATCTATTGCCCAAGAAGCTAAAAATTCTTGAACTGAAAATTGTTTAGACAAATTTATGAATAATTTATCTTTATTAAATATATGTGTATCTGTTGGCTCATTAAAAGTGTTGATAACTGGTAATGGTAAATTAGTTGAAGCATTTGACGGAAACTCATTTGAAATATTGTATTGGTTCTTAGAGCTAGATGTTAAGTTATCATATTTAAACAAAGGCATAAGATTTAAATTATTTATTTCTAAAACATTTTCTGGTGGTTCATATTCCAATGAATTTGAGTGTGAAAGCATTTCCTCGACATCATTTATTTCTTTCATAATCTTTCTTCTCTTAGTGCGTACACTTTCTATTCTTTTAGTAGACATATTATGATTCAGTAATCACTACCAAATACCAATAAAAATTTAACAAAATCAAATTTATTATTAAAATACAAATTTTTATTATTATTATACAATGGTAATTTTGTAAGTATCTACCTACCAAAAAACTAAAGTAATATAATATACTTAAATTTGTTCCTATCAAATACACCAATAATAAATATTTAATTTTTTACGGTACTAGTTAATTTAGTTGATAATTTACTTATTTAAGTTTAATATAATTTAAATTAATTTATACTTTTTAAAATATGTATTATAATGAGAAATAGAGAAGTATTATGGTAATACAACTAATACAAGTGTTATGGTCACCCAACCAGGAAATCAGCAACAGTTTAAATAAAATATTTATTAGAAGAGTGAATAGACTTGGTATAAATAAACAAAGACTTGATCTTTTTACTATCTTTATACTCTTTTTAGTATGCCAATTAAATTCAATGTCTTTTTAATTATATATTATATATTATATATTATTTCAAACTTTAGATATTCACAAATCACAATAGTGTTTATTAAAACATACATACTGTTAATCAACAATATGTTTTTTTTTTTTAATATAAACCATTTTAAATTTGTCAATAAATAATGGTAAAATGTATGCAGTATATATAGGAACTAATTATGATAATTTAATACTATAGTTAGGTAGTAGGTTCCTACAATTAATTAATTATTTTATAGTAGGAAGAACGAGTTAAAAAAACATAGTATAACAATAGGTGTTTGCCATGCTTAATACTATATTAAATTCTAGTCAGTGCTTGAATCGGAAAAGAAAAATCAGGACGTACTATTAGCTGGCATTACCAAATAATGTATGTACCCACCCGTATTTAAAATGTTTAAATCTACCACTATAAAGCACTATATAGTATATACCTACTATAAAAATATAAAATTAAAATGTTAACTTTATAATTTAATACATTTCACTTACCACAAACAGCATAAAATCCAATATTTGGTAATATAATAGTTCACACTGTTTACACTACAGTAGAAAGAAGACACGTATCGTCGTAATGGCGTGCGGGTAAATAGTTAAAACGTTAAATCGTTAAATGTTTAATCTTTAGGCACTGCCGCGAACTGGTATCAACACTCCGCCACTCCGCGTCACAACAATCCGCGTTCGAAAACAATAATATTATAGAATTTTGAGAAATCTAAAAATATATTTTTTGACGACAAGCTGGGTAAATACAAACTGTCCATAGAGACGGCATACGCGTGTCGTGTACTATCGATAATACTGAGATAAGCATTAAGCACTTGTCTTGTTATTTATATAATTTTATTATACATACAAAATATCCAAGTTATAGTTACGTAGTAATGTGCACAGTTCACCGACGTATAAAATAATATTTAACAGTTTTATTATCATAATTTCATAAGTCATGAACACATGAATTTATATAAAATACCTAAAATAATACTTACCACAAATTCAATTCAAATAATGGAAAATTATGTATTTAATACAATACATAAATTATAATTAGTATCATTTTATTAGATACCTACATTACAGTATACATTAAAATTAAATGGCCAAATGGGTGTATTTGATTGGGAGATGTCCGTGTACCTATATCGATCAAGTCTACAGAACAGGGATTTATATACATAAAGACATAAAGTGTTGTATACTTATTACTTTTTCATTTTAAACGAGAGGACAACTTTTGTAATACGACTTTTTACCTATTCCATATTATTTTAATATATTTACTATAATATTCTACTCAGGTTTTTAATTAAATATTATTAAAATCATTTGTATACAATATTTTACGAAAAATATTTTCAAAACCACATTTTTACAACATTTCTCAAATAATAAATGTAAAATGTTATAGTAACTTTAAAATTATAAAAATTAAAACTGAATATTATGGTAACGTTTAAAAAATGTTTTTCAAATAATGATATAAAATAAATGTTTCTATAATAATATAATAACATTTGTATTTAAATATTTTTACATAATTTAATATACAATATTATTATAATATAAACGTTACTAAATTGCTGTCTGGGAATGCACCTCTGGGCTACAAACAACGAAGTCGACGAAATGAACAGAAGAGTGCTTAGCTCTATGAATCAAGTTGGTTTCATTTCTGAAGCAATTGATACGTCCGCAAAAAGACAGGATATTGAATCTTCCAAGAAACTGCAACGACAAAAGACTATGGGATTACCTTTAAGATTAGTTTTAAAAGAAACAGCCAAGTATATGGTGATAGCCAACATTTCAACCGATGATGGCATAGTCAACGGTGCCATCGGAGATCTCATGCAAATAAACAAAGGGCAAACTGTAGGAGGTAAAGAAGTTGCTAAAAGAGTTTGGATCAAGTTCAATGAACCAGAAGTAGGATCAATGACTAGACAGCAGATTAAAAACAAACTGAAACCTGAAGGCGAACACACAGACGATATGTGCAAGTGGACACCAATTGAAATCACAAAATTAGAATTTCAATTGGGCAATGTGGAGCACCATAAAGTAACGAGAATGCAATTGCCCTTGGTAGAAGCTTTGGCATTGACGGTACACAAAAGCCAAGGCGCCACGTATCAATCCGTAGCATTCCATATACCCAAAAAATACTTGAAATGCAATATGCTGTATGTTGGATGTAGTCGAGCAACTTCCGCACAAGGTTTGCGTATAGACCACTTTCCTGCAAAGCCACCAAAACCTTCATCAAAAGTTGAATATGAGATGTCCAGACTTAGGATACCAAGTTGTGCACTAAATCCACGGTTTTCTAGAATTATGAAAGACAACAAGCCACTATTGTGTATGTCACATAATATAAGATCATTAAAAAAATATGAAGATCATATTAATGCGGACAACGTTCTTTTGCGATCTCAACTAATGTTTTTCCAAGAAACTGGTTCAAAATCAACAGACACATATAAAATTAAGATATTGAATGCTGTAGAATAGACAGTATACATGCCAATGGCAAGAGTGGTTCAATTTGTTTTGTTGGAGAATCTATTCAAAATAAGGAAATAACTAGCAATTCAACATTATTACAAGACAAAAAAACACAAACACATCTAGAAGCGATTGAAGTATTCATTGAAAATATAACCTACATTGGTATATATTCATCGCCTAAGTTTCCTGTACAGGAACTTTGTGATTTCATTGAACAAGTAGCTTCAACCCACACAAAAGTTGTATTCATCGGTGATTTCAATACAAACTTCAATAAACCACCAAAACAACTAGTTCAAATATTAAAGCAATTCAATTACAAAGTATTAGTGGATGATATTACTGCAGATTACGGAACAAGCATAGACAATGTAATATCAAATTTCGAAATTGCAGTTTTGGTGTATGAATCTCTCATAAGTGATCACAGGCCTATTCTCCTTATGGACAAAGAAACTTACAATGAAATTGAAAAAAATTATGTGAAAGCTGATGATCAGATTGTAAAAGTTGATGAAAACAATTCGATCAAACCCAACGTCAGCATAGCTAATAGAGATATTCTGGTAAAATCAACTAAGGTCAGGATTAATAATAACTTGGATGATATTGAATTCTTTCAAGTTGATAGTGCCACTGTCAAGGTAGTTGAAGCTAAAACTAAATCAACTGAGGTCCTCAATAATGTTAACTTTGATGATATTGAATTCATTCATGTCGATGATTGTACCATCATGGTTCTAGAAAATTGTTACAGAAGCTCAAATATATTGGTAGAATCAAGTGATAATATAACTACATCGAGAGTTCAAAAAATAATACCAAAGATCGAGAAACCAGTAGGCATAATATCGAATCGTATTTGTGTCTGTACAAATATTGACAATGGCTCGTGTTATGCTAATTCTGTCATACAGGTACTTTTTCATTGTGAATCACTTGCAAACCAAATTGGCAATAATGAACTTGGACCAACACTTCAACAATACCTGGACGATTATAGTAGCAACAGTATCTTATCTAGTACTCGAACAATCAGAGAATATTTGGACAACGAGACAATATTTTATACTCTGCAAGAACAACAAGATAGTGTACAATTTTTAGAAGCACTTATGAACCGTTACAGACATACATTTGATTCATTATTTGGATTTCAAGAAGTGTATAGCAGTCGTTGCAATTTGTGCAGTTATACAACAACCAGTGATGCACCGACGACCAGTTTGATCGTACATTTGGATATTCCAGAAGACAGATCACAAACTCTGCAAACATTATTGTCAACTGATCAAAATGTATGGTCTAGCATATCAGACTACAGATGCAATAATTGTAATAACATTGGAGGTTATGAAAGTAAACATCAGATAATATTAGCCCATGAATATATAATAATTCAATTAAAATTATTTACTACGACCTTCATAAACGGACAATTTGTTTCCAATAAGATAACCAATTTAAAACTTAGCGGTGTACCATCCAGTACTTTAGAAATTGCTGGAGCGCGTTACAAACCTCAAGCCGCCATATTACATATTGGACAAAACACGAGCTCTGGCCATTATATCGCATATCTGAAACAAGCACATTCTAATTGGGTTTCGGCCAATGACACAACAATTGCTGAAAAAAAGTGGCCGAATAACAGCAAAGATGTATATGTAATCATTCTACAAAAAATATAACAATATTATGAAAGTAAGAACAATATACAAAAACTATACACCAACCAAAAATAATATGTACATAAATTACATAAAATATTAACTGTCTGATTAACATTTAAAAAGGAACGTGTAAACCGCCAACTAATTACCTACATAATATTATTATGTATGAGTTGCCAGTCTCAAGCCTGGATAAAAGTGTGAGGGCGCTTACCTTATAATAATTGTTAACTTTTTTTTATATATTAATAAGTAGAGATCTAGATTTTATAATTATTCCTACAAAAGTATTTATTATCATTTATTAGAAATTAACCATTGAACCCATTTGTATTTATTTTTTGTCAATCCTTCATAATATTATACAAATAATTTTAATATTTTAATACAATTTGTTGCATTACCAAATGTGTGACATTATATGTTATAATATTCAAATACAATAAATAATTTTCTAACACTTTGAATTTTTATAATACATTGTTGGTAATTTATCTTAATACATTTCCGATTAGTATACAACTAATAAATATATTAAATTTAAATCTATTCATAAATCATAATACTCAGTAAACATTATGCATATCATGATACATCTTAATGATACTAAAAAACTAAATAATACATTTTATATACATAATACATAAAAATATTTAAAAAAAAACTACTGTTGTGCTTATAATTTTTTAACAAATTAAATTGATGTTTTTTTACAGATATTCAAAATATTTAAACAATTAATAGTTTGTAAGCATTTGAACCTTTTGGTGGCCTTAATATGGCTTAACAATACAAAATGTTTATTTATTCATATTGATAATGTTTTATAATAATTCTAAATCTTTGAAAAAGTCTTCATTACTCGCCACTCAGTGTATTTTGTGATACAAAACACTCACAAGATTCTGTATTTAGGTGCTGTACTTTTAATTAAACTGATGTATCAATCCCCTGTTAACTGTATGAAATGTAATAAATATTATAATTATTAAAATCAGTAAACTTTTAATAGTTCATTGTTCGATTACAATTGATTCTAATCAGGTCAAATTTATTTGAAATAGCTCCACAGTTAAGTAAAGCCAATTTGAGAGGTTAAAATGTGGACTAAAATCCACAGAGTATAACATCAGCAGGAATAATTCAGGACAAATTATTTGTTATACTTGCATATTCTCCACCAATGACATAATGTTGCCATTTACTGTATCTAAATAAATAACACAAGTATAAGATAATTTAATATATCAATAATCTTAAATAAGAGACAAGAATTATGATACTTCTAAAACTTACCTACAAATGTTTACACATGTTTATTGTTTAGTGAAAGTGTTGAAAAATAATCCAGGATTTGTCTTGTACATTATGTGTACCTATGCCATTACACATTTACATACAAACAAGCAACACAACACATAATAAGGCAAATTAAATAAAAATATAATCATGAAAAAATCTAAAGATGTAACTGTAAGCTTAGTAAATGTACAGGTAAATATTTTTTTTTACTAATAAAATTAGCATGAGAGTATATGATACCTAAAATTAAACATAATAATGAGACGAATATTCACAAGTCATAACCACAGATATAATATTATAATACATAATATTATTATAGTTGATATAAAAATACGTAATACGTCGGGACGTTTAACTCGCCCACAACTACTGATAGTGTATTATAAATATACAATCAAATATTGTAAGTTATCGCTATTAATTACAATCACATTACCTAATTAATAAATTTGATTTTATCGACATTGTGGTCATCATCTACGACAAAAATATGGTCTATGATAGTATCACGGTTCGTTGTTGATGTATAACGCGTTATAACTTATAAGTACCTAATCCTAATGGATATTGTGAAATGATTAATTTGGAATTTATTATAAGTCAACTATTTTTTTAATACCATAGATAAGTATGTAATATGTCTTAAACCAAGACTGACATACCATCTCCACTCAGAATCGATTTTCTAGTACAATGATATTGTATCATTGAATTCAAATTTAATTCCATCCATTATACAGAGACCCACTTGTAACCTACTGTACAGCAGAGCGACATCCACTTACCCGCTTTTTTTGTTTTAAATCAAATGTATAATCGTCGTAGTTATACCTAGGTTCTGGATTACATTTTAATTTAACTGGTATTTCTATTTCCCGTCCGTACAAGAGCGCGTATGGCTGATAATTGGTCGCCTTGTGCTCTGTCGAATTATACACAAATAGTGCATACACTGCATACGGTAATAATTGGTCCTAATTGTTTAAATCCTTATCTACGTAATGTCTCAAATATTCAGATAACGTTCTATGACTTCTTTCTAACGCGCCGTTGGTCTCCGGATGATAAGGCGATGTGTGCATCTTATTTATTTTTAACAATTTACACACTTCAGTAAAATTCTTACTAAGAAAATCCGTGCCTTGGTCTGTCAAAATTGTTTGTGGTACCCCGTGTACACATACGAAATTGGTAACGAATTCCTTCGCTATTGTATTTGCGGTATGGTTTTCAAGTGGGACTCCCAAAGAAAACTTCGTTAAATCATCTTGTAATGTGAGGATATATTTAAATCCTGAGTCGGTTTCAATTAACGGCCCCACAATACCTAAAAATAATTTTTCGAAAGGTCTAGAACTTGTGGTTGTAATTACCATCGGACTTCTATGGTGTTTATTCGTATTTTTATTTGTTTGGCATGAAGCACAGTTTCTAACATACTAATTTACTTCTTTCTTTAAGTTTGGCCACTTAAATTGCCGTTTAATTTTTCTATGTGTTCTATGTATTCCAGCCTTTCCCACTAAAAGAGAATCATGGAATTGTTTGAAAATAGTTAACTTTTCTTCTTTAGTATATTCTAGTTTGGTACAAATTATTATTTCTATATTCATGTTACGGGATATATATAGTATCATTGCCCTAACTTGTGTCCATTCCAATCCGTCCTTGCGTCCTAATTGGTTCATGGCCAGTTTACTTAGTTTATGTTTTTCACAAAAATATTTTAAATTTAACAGTGCTAGATGCATGTTTTCATATGTTGCTAATTGTTTTTGTTTACATTTGGTTATCAAGAATATTATGTATCTGTCTTCATATTTAAATTTAACAACTTTTCCTACGTCTTTATTCGATTTTGATTGTTTATCCACCCCAAATTTTTGTTTTAATTCGTAATTTATGCCCGATCTAAAATTATAATATTTTTCTATTTCCGATACTATATGATGTTCATTCGGCGACTCTATTAGTTCACCGTGTACTTCCTTTACATTTTTATTCGTTATTACGGTTGTTTCTGATTTTTCAATAAAATTCGCGTAACTTTCGTCTTTGATTTCCTTAATAGTGTATATACGACATAATGCGTCAACATTTGCGTTTTGTACCCCTGGTTTATATTTAATTTCGTAATTATATTGTTCTAATTCGATTCTCCACCTAGTTAATTTAGATAATGGATCTTTTAGATTAAATAACCATGATAGTGGTCGGTGATCAGTAAGAAATGTGAACTTTCTGCCATAGAGATATGGTCGGAAATGTTTTACCCCGAATACGATTGCTAGACATTCTAATTCCGTTGTTGAATAATTCTATTCAGATTTATTTAACGTGCGTGATGCATACGAAATTGGTAAGTCACTTCCTATTTTTCCTTGAGATAATATTGCTCCTAACGCTTTCCCGCTAGCGTCCGTTGTTAATATGAATTCTTTCGTAAAATCGGGATATTGTAATATTGGTTCTGAGCAAAGTTTTGATTTTAATTTATCGAACGCTTGTTGACAGTTATTATCCCAATTGAACTTTACGTCCTTTTTTAATAGATTTGTCATCGGACTTGCTATGGAACTATAGTTTTCTGTGAACTTTCGGTAATACCCACTTACACCTGGAAAACTTTTGATTTGCTTGACATTCTTTGGTACCGGAAAATTCATGAATAAAGTAATTTTATTTGGATCTGGTTTTATTCTGTGCTCCGAATTTATATGCCCTAAGAATAGACATTCTCTTTTAAGAAACTCACATTTATCTGGTTCTATTTTTAGGTTATGGATACGTAAACGTTCGAATACATCGATTAGTTTATTATTATGGTCGCTTAGATTTTTAGCGTATATTATTATGTCGTCCAGATACACTAGACATTTTACTCCGATTAGACCTGACAAGACATTTGCCATCATACGTGCGAACGTACTCGGTGCTGACGCGAGTCCCATGACTAGTCTTTTGAACTGATAGTGTCCCTGACCTGTTGAGAAAGCTGTGTACTCCCTAGAATCTATAGCTAAATTAAGTTGGTGGTACCCTGCCTTAAGATCTATCAGTGAGGACAGCTGGCACTGACCTAACTGATCTAGTATTTCGGTAATATTAGGTAACGGGTGAAATTCATTCAGAGTCACATTGTTTAATGCTCGGGAATCTATGACTATTCTGAATTTTCCTTTCCCTGATGCATCGGCTTTTTTCTTTACTAGTAATAGTGGTGCATTAAAAGGACTCATGCTACATTCTATTATGTCGTTTTCTTCCATTTTTATAAGTTCTTTTTCAATTATGGGCATTTGCGCGTGCGGTAACCTATACACTGAAAAAAATATTCAGTTAGGAATACTGAAATACAGTAGTTACAACCATGCTTACCGGTTGGCTCAGGGACAACAATATCTTAAGTTAGAGTAACAAACTCATTTTTGTTAACTAATTATTGTCATGGATATAAAGTAGTTTGTTTCAAATACAAAACGTAATTTAGGTTTGCTTAAAAAATTCAAAACTAAAAAGTTATACTTACAAATTAATTTGTAGGTATGCAGGATAATATGTCATTGGTGTCACAAAACAATTAGTTAAATTTGTTTGGTATTAGTTACAATAACAATGAATGTTCTTGGTGGCTTACAAGTTATTTTGATACCACTACAGAACTCATTTGTTGTAAGTACATACTCTATAATTTATACAACAATGCAATTTAGTTAATATTGTTGTTTAGATCTGTTATCTCTACAAAACAGACAGTGGTAGGTATCAGGCCCGTAGCCACGGGGGGCAAAGGGGGGCGTTGCCCCCCCTAAACCCAGTCATTGCCCCCCCTAAAAAATATAAAATTGCATTAATATTTAATATATTTATATATAATGCCCCCCAACAATTTGCTTTGCCCCTCCTGAAAATTTGGTCTGGCTACGGGCCTGGTAGGTATAGTAATTTTATTTCTGTTACAATAAGTTACCAAATATTTAGTCGATACAGTGCTCAAATTGTGGGGTTGCTCTTCTTTTTTATTTTTTTTACCATTACCCATCAAATTTTTTTCCCAATTTCCTTTATAACTTAAAGTGAAATTGGAACAATAATTACTTCCTACTTAATTGCATCACCATATTATTTTTCCAATTTGAGCACTGATACTGTAAGCATAATGGTTATAATTAGGTGAATAAATATTGAAATAAAATAACGACTGCCAAATTGATTTTCTTATATTGTTTTTATTACGCATAATATATTTTCAAACAAATTTTATGATTTAGGTATTTTAAAATGTTAAGTAGTAACATTAAATATATTTGTCACATAAATAAAACAACAACATAATTTAAAAAGGACTTCTTACAGTAATATATTTTGTTCCATTTGATACAACATTTAATGTATTTGGTACATGAGAAAGGAGAAAATCCTGAAATACATAACGAATAATATTGGTTTCTGGTAATGTTATTTCATAACAGTAAACATGTTCATCAAAGCCGATTGTTGTTAAAATGTTGCACTCAAAAATTACCCTGTTTTCCGCATAAAGAAAAACATTCTTTACAATCGCAAATTGAGGATTATTATCACTTAAAATGCCTAACGTCAATATAGTTTTAGGTTTGTAACGAGTTCCTCCCACTTCAGCCCAATTTACTCGAAATATTGAATCCTCTACATTCAGATTTAGTTCATTTTGAATTTGATGCCGTTTTATAGAGTCCAATTCTGTCTGAGGTCCTACTTTTATTTTATTACATAATTTACCATTAATAAATGTTTCATTTAACTTAAGTTGGTGTTTGATTGCCAAAGTCTTGCAAATGTTACGCCTATTGAATGAAGACCTTGCTGAAATTTTTGATACTTTATGTTTAGCTTCGTATCTCATAGACCATAGGTGAATTACGGGTCCAAATTTTTTAATAAAAGAGTGATAGTGTGTTAAAAAATGAAATTTTGGTTTTAAACGGTTTTTACTATACTTTAAATAAAGATCATTCATTTCAGCAACTAATGTCTGAAGCATTGAACAACTGTCTAATTCAAGTGATGTTGATAATATAACATCTATAACTCTCCGCATAGCAATATATAGACCCCAAACTGGTTCTTCTGAGGGTACAAAATCACCGACTAGTAAACCAAAGTACCTTACTAATGTCAACATTTCGGATGCAGATTGTCTAATATTTTCTTGTATAATATAATCTTCAGTAAGTGCACACGGTTTATTGTTTTCAGGTCCATAGTCAAAGCAAAATAGTCTGTCATTCAATACTTGTAGCGTAAAAAGCTTTAATTCCTTAATATAGTATTTTAAAATGAAACTCATAATATACTTAGAACACCCTTCTAGCATGTCGTGCATGACATCTACTCCTAGTTGATCAAACAAATTAAAATTATTCACACTAAACCAAATACACTCTTCTCTTACACCAGTAGAAGACACATCATTCAGTGATAATTGAGCATAATACTGATCAGTATGTCTTAATAAACTCTCATCTTCATAACATTGAACCCGTATATCTTCTTTTCTCATTGTACACATTCTACATGGAAAGTTTGAGGAGAAACTCTCAGTAAAACCTGTGATGGAATGCAATCCTAAGTTGTCACCTAATATAAGCCCCAACTCAAAATACAATTTGCCTTCATAATCTGGTGTACTTATTTCAATACCAGTTTCTTGTAAAAAATTTAATTCATCCATTAGAGGCTGAAAAATAATCCTATTTCCAAATTCAACCCTGTCAGAAGAATGAAAAATTAAGGCAAGAAAGATGTTGGATAACACTGTAGAACGATAAGAAGGGAGACATGGTAACGAGACATAAACCCCTCCTAATTTATGTATTCCAGAATGACTACCAAGGGCATTTCCACTTTCAAAATCGTCAAAAAAAACGAAAAGTGGAAAGACAATGCGTTCATTGTGACTAGCAGCTCTGCTTTGCCAATATGTGCCTTGAATAAAGTTTTGAATAAATTTATTATCAGATTTTAAAGTTTTTATATGGTCTAATGTTTCAGAAAGCACATTTTGTATTGAAAAAAAATTTTTAAGAACATTTCGTAGAGGTATAAATTGTTGTGTACAGGTAGAAGGTTCTAGAATGGGTATACCACTTTTAACAACTTTATTGAGTCTTTGACCAATAACCATTTCTGTTGGTTCTATAAAAGAGCCTTGCTTATTAAAATACGAAAACCTTTTATGTTCAGTTTTAAAATTTATTAATGCACTTTCAATATCTTTTACAACATTAAAAAAAGAAGTAAAACATTCTTTTGACATTTTACCTTCAGACAACAATTTTTGTGCACAACTTTGAACAAAAACACCAATACCTTCTGAAAGTACTGTTTCCATACCATCAACAACAATTTGAACAGCATTTCTGGGCATAATAGGATTTGCATACAAACATGCTAGAAATGTACTTAAAGTTTGGTTCAAAATTTCAACCGGTTCTATGGTAAATTTGCTATTACTACTCACATTATATGGAGGCAAAAAAACAGAATTAGCTTTAGTAGTTGCTGTGGACTCTGAGAAAGTATTGTCTTCGAGTAATACTTGTGAATGTGATGAAATCTGTACTAAATCTTTTCTATGTTTTAATAAATGTTTGATATATGAATTTTTTAAGTAAAATAACCTGCTACATTCTCCTTCAGCACAATTATACACATCAAATTTATGATCAGAATGTTGAAAATCAAAATGTCTTAAGAGTATATTAGTATTAATAAAAGTTTTTTTACATATAAAACACGTAAACATATTGTTTTAAAAAACTTTAAGTGTAAAAATTAAAAATAATAACTATGTAATTTGAAGCAGGGAATTCTTTAAATCTAAAAAATAAAAATATTCAGTTTTAAATAGTTATTCCCACATCTGATAAAAAGGCATTGACTGCCGTAAAGTTTTTATCCAACGGTGTATTTAATTTGTATAACCCTTTTTGAATAAAATACCAAATACCTTCACTCTCTGATGGATATTTAGCATTAAGTGTGATTATAATTTTGAAACAGCAATCGACTGCTGAAAGTATTGAATTTAAACGATAAAATGTATTATCAACTATCACAAAGTAACTGGAAATCTCTTTTAAAGAAGAACCCACTATTAATACAAAAGGCTGTAAAGTTTGGCCTAATCCTACCAATTTATCTCTTCTTCTTGATATTGTTTCTTTTACTTCGGCACTACTCAGCACGTGTGTTATAAAACCATCCCTCATCTCTACTTTCGATGGTCTCCATTGCAATTTTGCTTTTTTCCCTTTAGAAATGGATATGCCAATCAGAAATGGTAGACACAGTAACACAGCAAGATTTGAAATGTCCTCGTCTTCTACAAAAAAAAAAAAATACAAGTTTTAATAGGTACTTTAAAGTAATAATTTTAAAAAAAAATGCCTATTAATCATTTTAATCATGTATGGGTTCTTTAAATTTTTTTTTATTTAATAGTGGATCATTTTTTTTCATTATAAGCTAGTTGCTTGCTTGCTTATTAAATTAAGTTTATTTAATCATCATTGAGTAAATTTGTTTCCATACTATTATACTATTATACTTTTAACCTTTAAAACCAACTACCTACTGAGAAATTTAAAAACCCTTTGTTTGAATACCTATAATTTGATCATTTATATTATTTTCAAAAATCAAAAATGATTTTTAACGATTAACATTAAAAACAATTTATTTTTTATAATGTACCTTCAGAGCTTAACTGCACATACTCCTTCAAAAGTTGATTGGTTGAAAGGTCCTTGGATTTATTAATTTTCTCCGTTGCCAATTCGAAAATTTTATTTTTGCACAGAGGTAAACTTTGATACAATTGATCACTAAATCCAGGATAAGCCACATCAAAGTCCTTCAAAATCTGAAAGAATGTTTTATTTTTATGGTGAAAGACCCAAACATATTTAAAATATTTCCCATACTCACAAGAGTATACCCAGCAGGTTTTCTTAAAGATGGAAATTCCGCCATATACTCAGTAATAGTTGGACCATCTTGAGACATTAATTTCTTTAGTCGAGTATTAGCAGTAATGATCCAGTTGTTTTCAACAATATTCCACGGATCGCTTGAGTTGCGCAACCAATTCAAGTTGTCTTCAATTAATGCTTCATTATTTTCTGTTTTGTCGTCTAATGAGCGTAATGATTCTGGTAACAGAATGGGAGATGAATGTCCTGATGAAGATGAAGTACTGTTTCTAGATGGACTGATTAATCCAGATTTACGGTAATCTCTTCTTTTATTATAAAGACAATCAAGTAGTTTCCCTTTCGCTGCTCTTTTAAGCCCTGGCCCATAAGATATATATGGTATGAAATATGTGGCAGTATGTTCCTTATTAAAAATTGTCGTTATTTGGTATGCCAAATCTTGTAATCTCGATGATGGTACTTTGCGATTGACATCATTTTGAAGTTCTTTGTTGATTATTATATTACATAGACGCTTTCGGCCGATACTATCCAGCAGTCCACTTTGTGAGTAAGTTGCCAGTAACGCTTTACCAGCATTTGCACTTTTGAGCAAATCTAATAGCTCCTGAGAAAAAAAAATAAATAGAATTATCACTAATTTGATAGTTAAGTTTTATTTAATAGTCTACATTAACTTAAAATAATTTCATAAGTTAAAATTTAAGTTATAAGTAATAATGCACGAGTTTAAAGTATTGAAAATTTTCTTGATTAAATGCATATTAAAGTAAATTGAATACATTGTATACTTGATAATTTAGATTACAATTTTTACTTACTGAATTGAATGGCTCAGCTTCAGATAAATCTTGAGATGTACTACTATTTTCTTTGATAGGTAATTCATCAAGTTGAAGATATACTGTATTGCTGAACGTATTATCTTCAAGAGATTGCGGTGATAAAATCTAAGGATAAAATTGTAAACTACAGTAAGGTATCTACAAAAAAATTACATTAATTCGATTCTTGGTAATAAATTTTAAAAACAAAACTAACAAATCGAGTATATTATTCTTGATCAATGTAAAAATGTATGTTAAATTGAGTAAATAGTAACAATAAAACGATGTATTTTAAGTTTAACAATACATAATTTACTGTGAAAAACTAAATAGGTACACTTTAAATGTTTATATTCCCCATTAACACTTTGAGTGCCATGTGTATCAATTTCAATACACAACTAATATGTTCATTTGTGCCGTGTGTATTGATAATGATACACACATTTTGTCTTAGAAAATTACTTATTATAGAAAAACAAACCCAGATAGCGCCACAGAACAAAAAACATATGACTCTTGACTATATGTTTAATTCGTATTTATGATTGGTTTGAGGTTATATTAATTTGACATTGATAAAAAAATAAAACAGTTGATAACATTGATATTGCCAAATAATTTTATCACAGAACCATAGTTACTCTGCTGTTTTATTTACTTTATGATAATTTGATATGATATAATAATATCGTACTTATCATTTTTATTAATTGTAACTACTATTTCAATTTGAATCGAATTATTCGATTAATAGTAAGAAGTAAGTTCAAATTTTTTTTAAAAATGAACATAACAAATAAAAGGAAACAAATTGAAGAATGGTTGAACGACAGTAGTGTTTCAGAATATGATGATTCAGATAATGACCCGGATTTTGATATTGACAATAAAACTTCAGAGTAAGTATTTTTATTATTATAATTATAACAAAAAAATAAGATAGGTAAATCGTGTTTTTTTATGGTCTCGAATATATTATATTAGCCTATTTTATTATATAACTATCATGCATAATATAGGTATTTATTATTTATAATAAATCAATTTATTATCTGTATTACAGGGATGATGATGTTGATGTTGATCCGGCCAATTCAGGTGATATATTAGATCAAAATGCAAATACCTTTCTTGCAAACAATATTTTTGATGGGTAAATTGAATATTTTATGTGTTTTATTTTACATAAAAAATGTAATGTTTTTGTGTTATTGGTTTATAGATGTAATGATGACAGTTCTTCTACTTATATGCAACCTTCAGTGGTTTTATTATCACCTAGCCAATCAATTACATTAGACTCTTCAATTTATGAGCAAGATGAAGAACAAGACCTAGTTGAGTCAGTTGTAACAGCATTAGAATGGAGAAATGTCACTGGAAACTTAAAAAATTTAGTATTTACTGCTCCTTCTGGTGTTTCTAATTATTGTATTGAGCAACTTGATGATTATCAACCAATAAATTTTTACAACCTATTTATTGATGATGAAATCATGCATTATTTAGTTAATGAAACAAATAAGTATGCATTACAGTGTATAGTTTCTGGAATAGTCAATGAATCTATTTCAGATTACAGTAGGTTGAATGAGTGGACTGATGTGAATTTGTCTGAAATGAAGTGCTTTATTGGTTTTATTATATGGATGGGCCTTGACAAAAAACCATCATTGAATGATTATTGGTCAAAAAAGCTGTTATATAAACATTTTGTTAGTAAATATATGTCCAAAAATAGATTTAGAGCTATTCTTTCCATGTTTCATTTCTCAGACAATGAAAATTCATCAAATGTTGACAGACTTTATAAAATAAATCCTTTCTTAGATATGATGAATAATAAATTCCATAAAATGTATGAACCAGATGAGTCAGTATGCATCGATGAAACAATGGTACCTTTTAGAGGCAGGTTAAATTTTCGCCAATACATACCTGGAAAAAGGCACAAGTATGGTATAAAACTTTTTAAATTGTGTATGAAAGGAGGTTACACTTGGCATATAAAAATATATAGTGGCAAAGAAAAAGAACCTGGAAAACAAGTTGCTACAAGTGTTGTACTTGAGTTAATGAAACCATTATTAGGGGCTGGCCGAACACTTTATACTGATAACTACTATTATACAAGTGTTGATTTAGCACATAAATTGTTAGATAAAAACACACATTTAGTTGGTACGTTACGCAGGAATCGGAAAAACAATCCTAAGCCAGTTTTGAATTCTATACTAAAAAAAAATGAAATAAAAGCAATGGAAAGTAATATTGGTGTCATAGTAGCCAAGTGGAAAGATAAAAGAGATGTCTTGTTCCTTAGTACTAAGCATGAGCCTATGATGGTAGATGTTAGTACAAAATATGGTCTTAAAACTTCAAAACCAATTGCTGTAGTTGATTACAATGAAGCTAAATCATATACAGATGTGAGTGACCAAAAGGCATCATATGCTAGTACTATAAGAAAGGGAATTAAATGGTACAGAAAAGTTGGTATAGAGTTGTTAACAAATACTGCAATTGTAAATGCTCATTTATTATTCCAAAAAGTAACTAAGAATAAAATAAATATATCTGAATTTAGAGAGAAAATTGTGTTGTCACTTATAGAAGAAAAAATTCAGGACAAAAATGAGCCCATTGATAATTTACCACATAAATTACAGCAAAATGAAAAAAGAGGAAGGTGTTCCAGATGCTATTTAATGTTTTCTAAACAATTTGGAAGGTCTTATGCAGTAAAACATGCTAAACAAGTACAACAAAAATGTCCTGGGTGTGAAAATAAATTTTTTTGTAATGATTGTTTTTTTAGTTTACACAAAACCTCTCTTAAGTCAAATCCTTAATTTTTTTTATAGTTACATTGTTATTTGATGTATTGAAAAGACTTATAATATATGTTTATGTTTATATTTACTATTTAATTTTTATAAAGGTGTTAAGTTTTAGTTTTTATTAACTGATTTTATATGAAGATTTTATTTTCTGTTATTTAACTATTTGATTTTGTTCAATGATTATATACTATGATACAGTGTTTTAGTTTTTGTTAAAAGTTTTATACAAAGATAATGAATTTTACTTTTTTTTTTAACAATTTTATATAAATGTTTGATTATTTTGTTATTATAATTTTTCAAGTTGAATTAAAGAGAAGTTGAATATTTTCAATGACACTGTTTTGTTCATTTGTGCCGTGTGTATCAAAATTGATACACACTTAAAAAACAGACTTAGAATGCTTTTTCCCCCAAAAACCTGTTAAAGCTTATTTTATTGGTGTCTTAGAGTCACAATAAAAGAATAAAAATGTCTTGGTCAGAATGGTCAGTTTTGTCATTTTAGGCCCGGCACTCAAAGTGTTAAATAAAATCTTTGATCAAAAATAGACTAAATTTTAACTAAGGTCAAACCAGAGTAAAGAAAAATGGCAATGCCTAATAAACTTTAAAAATATTAAATTAAATTATTGAAAAATATTAGAATATTAGCTTCTAACCAAATCAATATAAGGATATGAAGTGAACCTTAGTACCTATGTCTAGAACAATGCAAAATACCTTCTTTAGAAGTGTCTTGTACTGTCAAAGCTAGCAATTTTTATCTAAAATAAATATAATTTAGTAGGAATTTTCTGACAGAAGCTAACATACCTGAGATAAACCACTGTTGCCTATTGTTTGGAAGCTACAATTATCTTCAACTGTTACAGTACTGCTAGATGTTTGTGAATCAGTAACCTTAAGAAATACATGTTAAGATTTAATCAACAAGATATAATTTCTTACACAAAAATGAAATATAAAACTTTAGGTATCTAAATTAATAAGCAAATCTTAAAATTAAATCTATTAGGTGTATGGCAACAGTTATATTATCACATTTTAAATAGTACCAAAGCAATAAAAGCAATGACTAATTTAATAACAAGTGATTAGTTTGCACCCATGTTTTTGTAAAAATGAGTGGAGGGTGGTACTAGTATAGTTGAGAAATAGAAAAAATGAAATAAAATTATTACTATGTTTGAAGCGCTTGAGGTATTCGGCATTCCTGATATAATTGCTCTCCAATCTTCCAAATTTGATATAAAGCGAGCTCTATGACCAACTGAAGGGATAAGTTCTTTGATCATATTTTCTTCTTTTAAGAAGAGAAGAGTTTTTATGTCTATGTCATTTTCTATGTAAAAAAAATCATTAATATTTTTAAATAATTAATTTTTTTTTATTTAATAGTGGATCATTTTTTTTCATTATAAGCTAGTTGCTTGCCTGCTTATTAAATTAAGTTTATTTAATCATCATTGAGTAAATTTGTTTCCATACTTTTCAATCATTATAGCTTTATAATTTAAAATGGTACAAAAAAGTAGTTTAAGTAGTTAAAAAGTACAACATTTAAGGGAAAATTCACATAGGTATCTAATTTTCAAAATTATTTAGCCATGTTACCAACTATAGATAGCAATCACAGTGTTAACCTAACAAACTATTTTGGAAATTTGGTGGAAATATAACTATCAACTTAAAAACCATGTGAAGAAAATACTCTCATGTGATAACTAATATGTTGTACCTACAAAACTTGGATAAGTGATACAAATTATGAGCACTAAATTACCATATTGTTTAATATTAGAGAGATAAAGCGAGATAGAGTACTCAAATAAATAGGTAGACTTACACTAAATAGGCAGGCTAAATTTTAATTGTACACGATGACTCTAAAAAATGAAAGCCTTGGAAAAAGCATTTTAGCAAGGTGGGCCTCCGCTGATTACAAACACATCATTTCAATGTTATAATATTAAATGCATAAGCATTAAGAAAAAAAAACTAAAAATTAAAAATGTGCTAATAAAAGAAAGTTGAAGCATGTTGCACGTGTTTTACACTGACCTCTTCGTTTTCTAAGTTAGTAATTATGCTAAAAAACTAATAAGCAGGTAGCATTGGAAAATGGCAATTATCTTCAATATAATATATTACTATATTAGGCCATTACCTAATTTAATAAAATTAATCTTACCTGCAAATACAGTAATGTATTGTTGTAAATTCCACGCAGTCAAAAAATCTTTAACATCCTGATCAGCCATTATCCGAATACTATTCTTTTTTTATATAATATAACTTTTTAAACACGATATAGTAAACGCACTTAATACGCAAAGTAAATAATAAACTAATAATTTAATAGTAAAATTGTTTACGTGTACCTATATTAGAAAAGTCGTGTTACCTATAAGTCAACAGCGGATCGACGCGAGATGCCGAAATTGCAAAATGAGTAAATGACTATTGACACACCAATACACACACATTGTACTGGTTAGTGGTTACTGGGTTATTCCGTATTTCCGTAGTTCTAACAAAACACTACTCTAATATCTGTTATGTTTATAGAACTTTTTGTAATCATCACTTATCATAATCGTAAAATAAACCAAAATACCAGTAACGCGTACTAAATATAGAGTTGTTTTCTCTTTGTATTTTGTTGTCCCAGCTATATGCTTTGTTGTAATCACATAGTATACTTTGGTTATAATTACCAATTTCCAATTGGTAATTTTGACGGAGTATTTAATTATACAAACAAGTATGATTTGTTAGAGACACAAAATATTCTGGTAAAAGTATTTAATTGCAGTATGCACTATTTAAGTTGTATCAATTACAAAACAACTTGTACTTGTAACTAAAGTGCGATTAACAAAAATACAATTGAATATATCACAGATTACATAGTTATACCAAGTGTACAGTTTGATCTGCTTTGCTATATTCTGGTTATGCCTACAATTTCTCATCTAACTAAACACTTCTGTTAATTATTTTAATCATATTTTTTTCAGTGTACGGTTTTCGGTGTATCGGTGGTTGATTTACTGGTAGCTTAATTACGTGTTCGGCGGCAGTAGTCATTGTTAGATAATCGTTTTCTAAATAAAATATATCTGCATATCGTTCGCAGATTTCTATTATCGATTCGCGTTCCTCATTGTTCAAATGATCGCTCCTAATTAAATTCCTTATCTTACTCACACGCTCGTCACTATTATTCACTTCATTTATTTTATTTATATTCGTATCGATGTCGTATTCATATGATATTTTATGAATCTGACCTACTTTTACATCCTGTTGAATCTCTGATATGTTTAACACGCTCACGATAATCTTTCCATCTTTTTCCGTCTTATATATATTTGCGCAATAAACGTCCTCGGATAATTGTTGCTTTTTTATTAAAATATTTTTATTTTCCATATCTGGATCTGCTATCGGAATACTAACTATTGTTTCCGTTCGCGGTTTTAATGTGAAACATATTTTATTGTTGCTTAATTCATTTTTATCTTTTATTATTAATATATTATTTGCGATATCTATTACAGCGTTATTTTCTACTAAAAACTTATGCCCGAGAATCCCGTCCTTGTCGACCGGAAATTGTTTATCTACTACGAAGAAATCGGTTTTGAATTCATTTTTGTCTATTATTAATGTGATTATTACTTTGCCTATCGTTGGTACCTAACCTTACTCACACGCTCTTTATCCTTCATACGTGAAAAATGTAGTCCTAATGTCAATGTTCGCTCTGACGCTTTATATTCAAATGCTCCCTTTAGAATTGATTTTATACTTTCCCATTTATTTGTTTCGCAAATTTACAAGCTTGGAGTGCGTTTCCAGCTAATTTGGAATTGATTATTTTTATTAATAACTCTAGTTTATCTTTTTCTACCGATTTAACAGCGATATCACATGTGTTTATAAATTCTACTACATTGTTTGCTCCCGTGCAAACCGGAATCATTGCGTATATTTATCGAAATCCATCTTTGATTTGGTTTTATTATTTGGCAATTTATTTGTTTTCCTTTGTGTTACACCTAACTCTAAATCCGAAATCCGAATTGGATCCCGTTCCTCCTCTTCCTGACCTGATAGGTACTGGTGATACAATTAATTCTGTACAGGGTCTACCTCCTATTTTTTGTAAAATCTATCTTTGTCAAAATCTTTTGCCCCTGGATAACACTGGTTAAATTTAAATCGATTAATTGTTCAGTTTTAACGGTGCAGTTTGTATCAGCAACAACTGCAGCAACCTTGTCGGTTTGTCCTACTTGTATGCCTACTTCCCTGGTACTATCCTCAATTATTTCGGTTAAATTGTCCGTTGAATCATCCGATATATTATCTGAATCTTGATTCATCAATATATATTTTATTCATTAAAATCTTCGTAATTAAATAAATGTATTTATTTATTTATTCGTTAATTTTATTTTCCCAATAAACACAATAATGTATTTATTTATTTATTCTTCTATTAAATAATTGTTATCTGTATTTAAATAAAAATATCTTACTACTATTTATTAAATACCAAGCTCAATTTTTTTATTGCGACTCGCGTCCTATATAGAATTTGATTTCTATCTCGATATTAAAATTAAATATGATCATACGATTTATTTATTATTCGTTAGTTTTACTAAAATAATTATTACAGAATAGTTGTTAATATTTATCTATTACTATTTCTTATTTCTAGGATAGCCTTAAAATTACTTGTATACTTTTCCCCTTTAATTATGTTTTTTAATTATTCCATAAAAACTCTTGTTTTTTTTTTTTTTACTGTGTGCACACTTCCAGTTATTCACTTTTGTCAGGGCCGGAATATATAATAATAACAAACGAGTCCGGGCACCAAACTCTTTTTTTACGCCACTAACACCTAGGTCTATAAAATATATTATGGAGGACTAGCTGGGTGTGTAGTGGTGTAATAGCTCGAACAACAGTGGTCGGGATTGCCGGGCAAATACTGTCGAGCTATGTAGTGTATGTTGTAGCTTATGTGTATTTGGGTATTAATGTGTATATGTATGTAGATGTGTGTACAATTAAACAAAGAATAATAAAAATGATAACAAGGTTTCTGGTAATAACTAGTTGCTGTATAATACAAATCTAAATAATACTGATACAAATATATAAAAAATCACAGCAACACAGTAGGTATAAAAATATAATATAAATAATCAATCAAAGCCCTTATGGCTATAATGGTATATATAAATTAGGACACGGCTCTTATAGCCAGTAGCAAATATAATAATAATTAACAGATGATAATGCACGCCCTTATAGCCGAACAGAATTATTAAAGAATAAATTAGCCCTTCTGGCTCAACAGAATAAAATAAAAAAAAATAAGATAATGTGTGCAAAATAATGTGCGGCCTTTATAACTCAACAAATATACTAATAATTATACGGCTCTTATGCAAGCCTGGGCATAAACGCGTTAAAAAGTTAAAAGTTAAGTTAAAAGTTAAGTTAATTTTAACTTTTAACTTAACTTTTTAAAATGTAATTTTCATTAACTTAATTTTTAACTTAACTTATTTAAATTGATATAAACTTAATAAATAACGAGTTACTTTTAATCAAATTCACGTTAAGTTAAATAATAAAAATAATAAAAATAAAAATTATTATTGATATTACATAACCATTTACTAGAATAGGGAATTACAAATGTAATTAAAATAATTTCTTGTTCCATTAACCAGAATTCTTCAAGAAAAATAACTCAATTAAATACGTATAGAATATAGATATAGCGATAGCCAATTATATTATACCATATAGGTGTATCGACTGTATCGTATATAATATAAAGATATACCATACCATATACAGTGGCATACGGGCATATTGTAATAATAATAATTAATAAAGAGTAAATACTAATAAGTAATAAGTAATACCTATGATACTTATTGGCTATTATCTTATTATATTGATATAGATATTAGATACAAATAAAAAATGTACAATTCTCAAGAACATAATATTGTAAAATATTTTCGGCATAAATAGGTTATTTTTAAATTAAAACTAATTGGGTTTTGCTTATGTATATTTATATTTCAAATGTTTATATTTATAAACATTCAATATTGTCAGTAAACAAAATAGTCATAGGCTCATAGACCACATTTTGTTCACTTATAGTTTCTCGGCTCTCTCAGCAGTCAGCACGCAAGATTTAGTATTTACTATTTAGTATTTACAATACCTACCGTGTTTCAGTGATTTGTGTGAATTGTGTGAATCACATAACTGTTTAATGATTATCAGTGTTCAATGAAAATACTTAATTACTTAAATATGTTTATTTTCATTTTTTTAAATTAAATTTTTAAATTACTTATAGAATTTTTAATTTTCAATATATTCAGTCTACACTATAACGTCACTAACTGCGGAGTCTGGAAGTTTCTTCAGCTCGTTGGTAAGTATTTGTGTTTTATAAATAAAACGAGAAATAAACGATCACAAAATGTAATAGATATGCATTAAATGTATTATTAATGTTTCTTGTTAATTGATTTTATTTTTTATTTTGTATTTTATTATGTTAATTTTAAATAACTCATAATATAATTAGTATAATGTAATAAAGACTTAACAACATATCAATAGATGCTTGGAATAATTATTGCCTATAGCTTGTATACCTACTTGCAGTTGATAATTTATATTTGAATTTTCAGTTGAAACAATAATTATTATTGACAAATATCTCAATAATGAGTGAACAACAATCTACATCCACTAGTGAAATAGTGAACACAAGAATGGTTCATATTAAACCAAAATGGCCATATATTACTCAATATTTTGAGCAACTAACTGATACATCAACCAAAAACCTTATGTTCAAGTGTCTTCTTTGTGGCCCTAAGGAGAAACGGATTTCCACATCGAATACATCAAATTCAAATTTGAGAACTCATATTAAAGTATGTAAATCATTAATTAAAATACATAATAGTATAGGTATAAACTACCTATAGGTAGTAACCTCATGAAAAGTTGATAATATTTATTATTTTGGATATTTAAAGTAGTTCGCTTAATTCATAAATTAAATAGTACTTGCATCGGGGTGAAGCAAGGGAAGGAGTACTTATTCTTTTTTTCAAATATCTTACTGTTCATACTAGTTAATATAATCTATTCAATGAGTATATAATGAGTATTCAAATATATAGGTAGATAATTAGGTATCTTCGCGTAGGTACATAGATTTATTTTACGCTGCGTCCCGTCCCCCATTGAATTTTTTTCGAAATTCAATTAGGAACATAAGTATTTAATGGTTAAATAAATAGTTTATATAAATGGTTTAATAAATGAACTTGAGATGATATTTTACCACATTTTAGACATAAACATATAACTATTGTTAATTTTGGTTGTGTTAGCACTTAGCAATAACCAGAAATAATAAATTTGAAAAATAAGGTTGATGATAGATAATATTATGTAATAAATGTTTCTGTACCTATGATTTATTGAAAGCTAAAATCA
>NW_019104308.1:0-15673 GCF_001856785.1 Myzus persicae
AAAAACGGTCAGAAAAGGGAGAACGGGAGGCGAAAAGCGAAAATTTTGTCAAAACGTTGAAAAAAAAGTAAAAAAAAGATAAGAAGCGAGATAAGGACGGAAAAGCCGTGGAAGAAACGCGTTTTCGCACCATTATTCCTTATAGAACGCCGAGACCGACACGGGAGGGCGCCCTCGGGTTAGCGTTTTATAATATAAGATTAATTATAATTTATTTATACATAAGAATATAATTATGTTTACATACAATATTTTTATTTCAGTTAGTTGTTGCACATATATCAAGCCTAATCTGACGATCACCATAGATTTAGACTAATAGTAAATAGCTTTGATAGCCAGTAAGTAATTTTTGTATTTATACACCTAGGTATTACCTACTAAGTTAAATAATTACTTTTATATAATCAAAAACAATATTCAGTTATGTATAACCATAATATTAGTAAATCTACTAAGCGTAGAAGGTTTTTAGAAGAACTTGAAACAGTAAATTTTTTGATCGATGACCAACCTGAATTAGGTCCTCAACCATCTTGTTCATCTTATGAAATCCCTTTTATGTCAAGTTCTGAGAGCTCTAATAATCTTATAACTGAATCAAACATTTTAAACCAACCACTTGATGCTACTGAAAAAAAATAATTTTGTACATGGTTCTTTTTCAATAACTTCTGATTCTAGTAGTGATGAATCTATTTGTCATGAAATTAATATGCTGGACATATTTGATGATAAACAATCAATATTAAATTCTTTAGCGAAATGGACTGTGAATTATTCAATTACATCGGAATCTTTTTCTAGTTTGTTAAAAATATTAAAAGGTCATAGTTGTTTCAACAATTTTCCTATTGATTCAAGAACAATTTTAAAAACAAATAAGAAAAATCAATCTAGTGAAATTCAAACTATTCATCCTGGTTTATATTACCATTTTGGTATTGAAAATGGTTTAAAATCTCTTTATGATTTGAGTCTTTTTGAGGAAAAAATTAATTTAGTTGTGGGGATTGATGGCTTACCACTGACCAAGAGTTCTTCAAGTACATTCTGGCCCATTCTCGGTTATGCTCGTTATCCTAAATATAAACCGAATTTATTTATAATAGGTCTTTATTGGGGGAAAGAAAAACCTAAATGTAGTAATTTGTTTCTGAGTGATATGGTTGATGAACTTAAACGTTTATCCTATAGTGGCATGATTACAGAATTTGGTACTAAGTTTGTTGTTTTAGATTTAATATGTTGTGATCTTCCTGCTCGAAGTTTTGTTACTCGCACTAAGAATTTCAATGGATACAATTCTTGTTCAAGATGCACTGTTGTGGGTGAAAGGATTAATTTTACAACATGCTTTTTGGGAACAATTTTTTGTAAAAGAACCCATAGTGACTTTTTAAATCGTACTGATGATGATCATCATGTCACTAATGATGTTTCTATATTAACTGAAGTACCATATATTGATATGGTTACATGTTTCAGTTTAGATTATATGCATTTAGGGTGTTTAGGTGTTATGAAAAAGTTAATTCTCCTTTGGTTAGGAATGATGAAAAATGCATCTGTATCAGTTCGATTACAAAATTGTGATGTAACAAAAATATCTAATCATCTTTTATCCATTAAATCATTTATTACAAGTGATTTCCCTCGAAAGACTAGAGGGTTAAATGAAATTTTGAGGTTTAAGGCTACTGAGTTTAAATTTATGCTAGTATATGTTGGACCAATTGTTTTAAAAGGTGTAATTACAGATGAATGTTATTCTCATTTTCTATGTTTACATGTAGCCTTTAGGATTCTGTTATCACCACACAGTAGTATGAATTGTGTAGAGTTTGCTGAAAAGTTACTCGTATATTTTGTAGAAACATTTGAAGAATTATATGGGGCACAGTTTTCTTCTCTTAATATACATGGTTTAATACACCTTGCTGATGATTACAGAAAATATGGAGCCCTGGATAATTGTTCATGTTTCCCTTTTGAGAATTTCATGAAGTTCTTAAAAAAAATGGTTAGGAAACATGAAAAACCTTTGGAACAGGTGATAAATCGTTACCAAGAATTCATAACTTTCAACAAACCATTGGTCAATAATAATAGCAATGTATCTTTCAAAAAAGAACATACCAATGGTCCTTTAACTGAACATTATACTGGACCTCAATTTCAAATTCTTATTAAAAATAACCTTAAAATTAATACTAAGTCTGGGTCTGATGTATATATTGGTTTCAAAGAACAAAACAAACTATCCATTTTTAAAATTCTAAACATATGTCATGATCCTCGTTCAGGTAAAAATGTATTTTTAAGTAAAAGTTTTACTCAGGTTGAACCATTTTTTGATAAACCCATTAACAGTTTGAAGCTAGGTATAGCTAAAGTTGGTAATCTATCAAAAAATTTTACAATTATTGATATTGAAACGGAATTTTCTAAATATATGATTATGTATGATTATAGTCTCAACCATAGTATTGCATATCCTATTATACATACATATTATGAATAGTGTGAATATTAATTATAATAGGTATTAAGAATTTTATTGTATTGTTTTGTCACTTTTTAATTATTTTTAAATTATCAGTTATTATTATATAATTTGTATTTGCTAAATGTGTGAAATTTTAATTTAATAAACAAAATTATTACTGTATTCTATATGTATTATATTTTATAAAGGTATAAAAATGAATACCTATTCAGTGGTCGTTTTCACCGAAGATAATTCTATTGAAGCTGTTCCTACAAACTGGTTTAAAAATAATAAGTGTGCCTGGCCAATAACCAAAAATCATTCTACAATTAGAAAACTAATTGAGCGAAGAAGTGTCCCTAATGAAATTGAATATACTTATTTCAACGCCAAAGTATTGAAAACAACTGGTAAAATACTTACTTAAACTTAAGTAAACTTAACTATAGTTTTTAATTTAGTGTATATTTGGTATTGTTATATTTATAGTTAGGTATGGTTATAATAAACCAACATGACTTGTAAGTTTGTGCACTAAGAAACAAAATTCATCAATAATAAGCTATAAAAGGTTAATATCTTGAATGTAATTTCCATAATATGTCACTTATTTAACTATCGAGACAGTAATAAGTCCTGCTTATAACATAAACATAATAGTACTATAATATAACCTTAATAGTAACATATTATTATATTATACATTTATAAAGAATCAGTATAGAACATCAATGAATATGTTGATATATCTCATACTATCATATTCATAGTTGTTATACGTTATACTTAAAAATGTACAATATTATAGATTCATTGCTTAGAGCTCGAGAAATGACAAAAAAAGGTTTGAATAGAACAGATATATCATCTGCCGAGGACTATGATAATATTGTAAGAACCAAACGGAAAAGTAAGTGTACAACATTAAAAAATATAATGGAGCCCGGTTCTTCCTGCCCAACTTACTCAGGTATCTACATTAAATATTAAAATACCAAACTACTTGGATGTTTGTTAAAAAACAAAGATTTTTTTTTAATTTAGCATCTGAGGATGATGATGATGATGACAATAGTACTGACAAACGTAAAGCTTCCTGTAGGAATAATACACCTAAGGGTGGATGGTCACCGTCACCGAAAAAAATTAAATGTGGGTTAAATGATGATGACAATAGTACTGACAAACGTAAAGCTTCCTGTAGGAATACACCTAAGGGTGGATGGTCACCGTCACCGAAAAAAATTAAATGTGGGTTAAATGATGATGACAATAGTACTGACAAACCTAAAGCTAGGAATACACCTATGAGTGGATGGTCACCGTCACCGAAAAAAAGTAAATGTGATAGTTAAATACTTATACTTTTCTGAAATACCTACTATAAAATAATAAATAAAAGTAATACATCCCATTTGTATATAGTTTTGATAAGTCCAATTTCTCAAAATACTAAAATCGTAAACAGCAGCTATTACAAAGAAATGGATCACCATTCACAAACCAAATCAATCTCCAGAAAACTTTCTTATAATATTGCAAATGAAGGTATGTTGGTTTAAATAAATTATTTTCAGCCTAAGACGCGTAAATGTTGGTAGTGACGGCATTGGGAGTAAAAGATGAACATTTTATACAATTTTACTACAATACTCAGTATAAATAGCTATTTTTGTGCATTTACAAACATTTACATCTGCAAATTATTTTCTTTCATTGTAAAAATATAATATAATAGGTAATATTAAAATAATATAGAAACATCTTATTATAATTTATAAATTGTAATCTAATTTACAGTAACAGAAACTATAACTAAAAAACCATTAAACCGCAATGACTATACAATTGATAATGATGGGGACTGCAGTGTTGGAAATAATAATGACATTAATACCACTGATGTTTTACAAGTTGATAAAAATATAACAAAACCTATTGAATCCCAACCAGGTAAATTAAATTAATTATTTCTAATTATCAAAACTAATAATTACACAATATGCATTAATCCATGACTATAGGTATTGTAAAAAATTATGAGCATTTTGTGAAAATAAATGACAGTTTTAATAATACATCCGCTTCCCCAGATGACCAATCATTAACTAATATAATTTCATATAAATCAGTGGGTAAGTTACATTGTGTGATATTCATTAATAAAAAAAAACAATTATACAAATATGGTTTTAAAATTTCCTGCAATATAGATAATGGTTTTCAAAAAGATGTCCTGCATAGATTGGCTTTTATAAAGTATGAGTTAAGAAGAGTTGTAAACAATCAATTGGATTTGAGCCAGAGATTTGAAACATTTGAGTCCAAATTTGAAGACATTTCACATGCTAGTCATCCAGATAACCAGTCATTATTGAACAATATAATCGACTGTCCTTTACCTATGAATAATACAATTGACCTTGAGACGTTTAACGATAAAATATCTGGCGATAGCAAATTCAGAATTAATTTGGTATACTAACCAACATATTTTAAACATTAATTACTTTTGAATAGAGCTGAGAATTTTTTGGATAAGCGTTTTTATTAAGCTTATTGCAAAATATAATTTTCCATTGATGAATATTTTTATTTTAATTGACTAACTATTGAAATAGTTTAAATGTTAAAATTTTTTATTCATAAAATGGTTTTTTATTTTCTATATGACTATTGACCCTTATATTAGAATTTTGATTTTTTAATGAATTGTACGGTGTTTTAAGAATATTGAATGTAATGTAAATAGGTCTTACACAGCATCAGATTCACAGCCCTAATTATTTTAACATTATTATTTATAACCCATACCTATAGTCAAATTATTTTCTGTTTTTTTAAGACCAATCAATTATCTTACATCGGTGGAAAACATTGTAAGTCAATGATTAAAAGGATTATGAGTAAGCTGTTTACAGATGAGTTGTTGAAATTGTATTCATTTAGCGGGAAAAAAGAAAAAATTAAGTTTTCACAATTGGCTGTTTGTTCACTCATATTTGGTAAGTTCACACTTACATTGGTTTTATTAATTTATTTTAGATTCTGAATAGAGCAAAGAATAAATATTAATATCCTGAAATATTGATATCTTAATTCTTAATCTGATAGAGATTATAATTTCTCTTCAGAATCACTTTATATTATATACAATAATTTATCATTGAATTCAAATTTAAAACATCTACGAGTGGCCTACCTAATGGCGAGGTGCACTCGAAAACTACTATACAGCAGAGAAATTTTTCCGTTTTTAAAGTTTTAAATTTGTTTTCAATACATAATCTAACAACTGTGACTATACCTAATCAATTTTTCCAAATAGTTCTAGATTTCATTAAAAAAATATAAATAATGCATGCAGATTTTTATTATTGCTCTTATAATCAATAAATATTTTTACATCAAACCAACTTCTTTAGTATTTTGAATTAAATAACTTAATATTATCTTAATTCTAATATTTAAATAATTAGAATGTAATGATTAATTACTGACCCAACTGATGTATACCTATTAATTATTATTATATATTAATAATGATTTCCAATACATTTTATACTTGCAGATGCAGTTAAACAAAATCATAAATTCAAAAACGTTACTCAAAATGACATGGAGGAAGTTATAAAATATGTATTGGCACAAGCTCCTTTCAATATTAAAAGACTTGAAAAAAAAAAATGATTCTATATTCTTTTAATTATTAAATTTTATAATTTTCTATATACTTATTATTAATTTTTATTAATTTTTCAAAATGTAAAAGGATATACTAAAGATTATAATTTGAAATACATAATATAATGATTTTTATAATGCATCAATATTTTTTGTATTAATAAATAAATATAATTAATATAATTATCATAATGCGTTGGTAATTTATTTATTTTTTATAAATATTCATTAACTAGCTAGGTGTCTTGCAATACAAATTAAATATTGGATTTACAATATTTTATACAAAAATTAGGCCAACATTTATTGCATGTCTTTTATAAATGTTGATTTAACTTTGGATGTATACTATTAAATAATTATTTATAAAAAAAATTTATTTAACATTGGTTTTCAATATTTAATTGAAAATGCAAAAGGGTTCACCCAATGGTTATTTAATCAAAATTAAATATTTAAAAATCTATTGCCAATAAAATTTCGATATTTAATAATGATTGACATTTATTCTTAAATATTTATTTAACATTGAATAAATATATCTATGCTGTGTGGGAGAGAAGTAATGAACGGGTTTTTTCGAGGCCAAGCTTGGAAAATCGTTTAACAATACTTCCAGTTGCGTCAACTATAATGGATGGATATGGAGTACTTTTAAAGTATGCTCTATATAAATGAAGAGTTTCAGGAACATGGAAATGAATATAAAATGGATCGAGACCAATATCGTGTATACAGTTTTTATATGTATATTCTAATTTCATTATCTTAACTGCTTTTATGTAGTCAGAATGTCGCTGATTCATTCCTATTTCTTTTGACTTTGCTATTCTCAGCGCGTTTCCAGAAGGTATTATAGGAGGTTCATGGTCACCTTAACACCTTAACAACAATAGGTACAATATTTTATTATTTTAAAATTATTTAGATAATACTGAATACACGTCTAAACAAAGAATAACTGAGATTCAATAACTCTAAACTAAATTTCTATACCCGTTGGAGAAATAATATTTGGTGATTCAATAAACTATATATTATTACATTTTAGATTCTGAGAAGAGCGGTGAATGTATTGGTTTTACAATGATGTTTGTTTTTTTTTTTTATTTTGGGTCTGTCATCACGTTTTAGGACAGTAAAAGTGCTTAGATTTTCTTCAATAGTACCTTTTCTGGTAGGAAAGTGAATTTAGTTGGTACTTTTGGAGGGTCAAAATTTAACATTTTCCTGTAGTTTTCAAAACTATCGTGAAAAACAAATGGAAAATTAAGAAAAAAGCAGGAATTTTTACGCAACATTGATTTTCGACAAAATCGATTTTGGTTTTTGGTGTAACTGTAAAAAAATTACGATAGATACATGAAATTTTGTCTCAATGTTCATATAAACAGTTTCTACACACTATACCGTTTTCAAAATATTTTGACTTATTTTGAGCTGTTAACGGACATTTTCAGTTTCCAATTTCTTAGTTTTTTTTTTATTGGTTAAAAATTCTTGAAAATTTAATCAAATATTCCTAATATATTGTTTCAAAAGTATATGAAAAATATTAAAAATCTGAAGTCACAATTTTTTTTCTAAGCATTTGAAGTTAAAATTTTGATAAAATACGTAAAAGTGAGAAAAATTTGCAAATTATTTTTAGTTAGAAATTCATAAAAAATTTTCTTTTTAAATCTAAGATATGAAAATATAATACAAGGTTATTAATAAGTTTGTATATCTTTATAAAAAAAAAATTGTCTTTTAGAAAGTCTTATTAAATTTGTATAAGCGTTTGAAGTCCTTATTTTTACAACTTTGGATATTCACTCGATTTCTCATGTAGCGATTTTCTTATTTGGCTGTAATTCAAAAATGAATATTTTTAGATGAATGAAAATTTCACTGAATGTTTATATTCTCATTTTCTATACAACATAAAATTTTGAAAATATTATGATTTGTCTTGAGCTGTTTACAGACATTTACAGTTTTCAATTTTTTTAGTTTCTTTTTTTATAACTGTCAATAATATGTTATTTTGTCTTATTAAAGTCTGAAAATATAATACAAGTTTTCTTATATATTGTTACAATATCAGTTAAACAATTTAAAAAAAAAATAGGCAAATTTTTTTTTTTTAAGTATTTAAAGTTCGAATTTTGACAAAATTCATCAAAATCATCAATCATTATAATAAAAAAAATTATAAAATGTTCAGTTTTTATAACTAAGGGTTGATAATTTAAGACAAAGATTCTCATAAATAATTCATACTGTCACCAAAAAAGCTAAAAAATATATAAACACATTTATTTTTTACAGACATTTTAAATTCGAATTTGGACAAAATTACATTTTAAAACCAAGTGTAGCCTTGAAGGCCACGATTGTAACTGCGACGTTAGTGGACTGTATATTGGGACATTTAAAATATAACGCTCGATTATATTATCATTTACATTTTATTATAATTAATACTTTAATAATTAATATAAACCTAGTTACGACGATCGACTAGCTACGACTGTCGTGCACAAAAAAAGGCAATTACTACGGTCGCTCATGTGAACGACGATATCTTATCTTTATAATATAATAGGTAACATTACTGGACTCGGCGGAGCCCCATACGCGGTAGGGACACAACATACCGCCCCCCCCTTGAAACATTTTCAACATAAAAAAAAAAATATATAATTACATATGAGAGTGATATAAATCATTTTACAATAACATAAAAAATAAACATTAAATTGAGTATAATATTAAATAATTATCAAATCAAATTAATATATAACTATTGTAGGTACAAAAAACAGAATATAGTTTCAAAATTTTGATCCCTAGCTGTAACATAATGTCCACCAAAGGAACATAATATATTAATATAAATCAATTGACTATTTCTTGTTATTCCCGTCAAAAGGGAGGGGACACAATTTCCGTACGGCTCGTGTGATTGAACCCTTTTCCAACTTGACCTCAGCCGAACGAATGATTTCGTCAGGACCCCGTTGCACGCTTGTCACTCTACCCAATTTCCAACACAGGGGGGAAAGATTTTCGTCACGAACTAGGACTATAGTACCAATGTCTAATTTAGGCCCTTTCTCGACTGCCCACCTTTTCCTCTCCTGGAGTTGATTTAAATATTCCCGACTCCACTTTTTCCAAATGATTTGGGAATAATGACTCAATCTACGCCATCGTGTCAATCTGTTTATGTTGACATTCAGTATGTCAGGTTCGGGAATGGCTAATAGAGAGTCACCTATTAAGAAATGACCTGGCGTCAATACTGACAAGTCATTTGGATCGGTAGAAATAGGAGTCAGTGGACGGGAATTGAGACAGGCCTCAGCGCGAGTGAGTACAGTATACAGCTCTTCATACGTCAAATGAACATTACCTAATGTTTTTTGAACTAGATTTTTCATTGATTTAACGGCTGCTTCCCATAATCCGCCGAAATGCGGAGAGCGCGGGGGTATAAATCTCCATTGGACTTCACTTTCTGATAGCACTTCCTCGACCTTCTTCTTATGTTGTTCTGTTTGGAATAAGTCGTACCACTCTTTTAATTTATGACTTGCACCAACAAAATTAGTTGCATTATCCGAGTATATAGTTATACTCTTTCCGCGTCTATCAAAAAATCGATTTAGAGCACTAATAAATGCTTGCGTGGATAGGTCTCCAACCAATTCTATGTGTACGGCCTTAGTCGTAAAACAGACAAACATACATACATAACCTTTTAATAAAGGCGCGTTACGGCGTATACTAGATTTAATTAAGAACGGTCCCGCGAAGTCGATTCCACATTTCAAAAACGGACGTGCTGGTTCAACGCGATCGGCAGGTAATTGACCCATAATTGGTTGTATTACGACCAGTTTATATCGAAAACATTTTACGCATCGATGTACCGTACTTCGAGCTATATTTCGACCATTTAATGGCCAATATAGTAAACGTATCGCTGATAAGGTGGCTTGTGGTCCACCGTGCATACATCGTTCGTGTTCACATTTGAACAATAAGCGCGTAAAATGATTATCTGCGGGCAAAACGATCGGATGCCGCTGATTAATGTCTATCGTTGTAGCATTTTTCAAACGTCCTCCCACTCTTATTAAGCCGTCGTCGTCTATGAAAGGACATAATCGCAGTAATTTACTTGATGTTTTGACATTTTTTAACTTCATTAAATCTTGTATTTCGGAATAAAATTCTTTCTTTTGAATAGTATTTATTATTACGACACGGGCGTTTTTAATTTCTTCCTTGCTAAGTGAACCAGTTAACCTTGACCCTTTATGTAATAAGTTGTATTTATAGCGTAAACAATATGCTATTACGTGGAGCAATCTGCTCATAGACGAATACTTATTTAAGACTGATAGTAAAAGGTTGTCATTGTGTGGGTCGATACATACATTTGCAATAGTGATTTCTCGTAATTCAGGTATTACTAAATTCGACGTATTGTCGTTGTTATTACGTATCTGTTCGTCTCTAATTAGCCACTCGGGTCCAAACCACCATAATGACATTTGACTTAATTTCGATGGACAGCAACCGCGGGAAATAATATCTGCGGGATTCTCTTTAGTACTTACATGTGACCAATTTGTGATTGAAGTCCGTTCTTGTATTTCGCCGACCCGATGAGCTACGAATGTTGTCCATTTAGTTGAAGGAGAAGTAATCCAAGCTAGGACGATTTTTGAGTCGGACCAAAAAAAACTTTTACTAATCTTCACACGTAATTTTGGAATTATTTTGCTCGCTAATCTTGCTAGTAAAAGTGCGGCACATAGTTCGAGTCTAGGTAATGATATAATCTTTAATGGTGCGACCTTAGACTTAGCGCATATTAATTTCGAAGTGTGTACGCCGCTGGAGTTGGTGGTACGTAAATACAAACAACAACCATACGCATCGATACTTGCGTCGGCAAATCCGTGAATTTGTATGTTTATGATATCGCCTTCGCATGTAATTTGACGAGGTATCATTAAATTATTTAAAAGGCATAATGAGGTTCTATACGTAATCCATAGTTCTTTAATGTCGCTTGGGAGCGGGTCGTCCCATTGTATTTTTAAACGCCACAATTGTTGCAACATTAACTTGGCACGTATAATCGCGGGGCCTACTAAACCTAACGGGTCGAATAGACATGCGATTTCCGATAATATTAATCGTTTCGTAATATGATTTATGGACGCGAAATTATTTGCCTTTACTTCGAATTGGAATGCATCGATATCGGAGTTCCAACATAAACCAAGTACCTTCGTTATCGCATTGTCGTCGCTTATGGGTATAGTTTTATTACCTTCCTGATTGTTCGATATACCTTTAATTAAATTTATATTATTCGACGTCCACTTTCGTAGTTCTAAGCCGGCTGATAGCATTGTTTTGATTAGACCGTCTCGTAACTGAATGGCTGCTTCATAAGAGTTAGCGCCTCCTAAAAAATCATCCATGTAAAAATCACGTTTGATCACTTCTGATATTACGGGGTCGACGTCCTGAGACTCCGCTAGTTTCTGTAAGCACCCGGTGGCCATGAAAGACGCGGGAACGGTCCCATACGTAATTGTTTTAAGCTGAAATATCTTAATGTCTTCCTGTGGATCAGTACGCCACAATATACGTTGAAACGTCCTATGTTCATCAGCCACCCAAAATTGCCTATACATCTTTGTAATGTCCGCCGATAACACAAAGTTGTGTATTCGAAAACGTGCGAGTATATATATCAATTCGTCTTGCAATACGGGTCCTTTTATTAATACGTCATTTAAACTTAGACCACTACTAGTTTTGCACGACGCATCAAAAACAACTCGAAGACGTGTTGACGTACTTGATTCTTTTACGACGGCGTGATGTGGTAAATAACATTCCCTTTTATCTTCATTTACTTGGTTATCAGGTACCTGTTCCATATGTCCTAAACGAATATATTCATCTAGAAAAAGGATGTAATCATTTTTTAATTTTGCATTGTTCGCAAAACGACGCTCGAGAGCTAGTAGTCGCCGTTTTGCTATGTCATATGAGCTACCAAGACTTAATACGTTTTCACGGAACGGTAAACGTACAATGTATCGACCATCAGCGCCTCTTGTCACCGTCCTATCGAAGTATTTTTGACACGCCTTTTCCTCGATGGTGTATGAGACCTTTCCTTCGAATTCTTCCATACGCCAAAACAACGGTAACATATGTTCTACCGTCATGTTGATGTCGGTATGACTTGACGTAAAGTGACACGCGATGTTGTCTGGCGGTTCCGTGTTACGATTACACACTGGTAACGATCCCGAAACTATCCATCCGAGTCTTGTTTCTTGGAATATAGGGCCATCTGCCGTGGGTTTGACCTGACGTTCACATATTAACTCATAAAAATGTGCTGCACCTATTAATATATCGATCTTTTGTGGAGACCAAAATAATGGATCGGCCAAATTTATACCTGTCGGTACATGCCCTGTATTACTTATGTGTTTTAATGGTATATTTCCGGTAATTTTAGGTACTACTAACATTTTTAATGTCAAACTATAGTCGTCAAATCTCGATTTAAATTTAGTAATTACGTAAGAATGCGCGTGTTGTACCGTTGAACCGATACCACTAATCTGATGATTAGTTTTTGACTTTTTTAATTTGTAAGCTTTGGACTAGTTCTTCCGTAATAAAATTGCTTTGGGAACCCGAATCTAATAACGCACGGCATAACGAAAGTTTTTTACTGTCTCCGAATGCCTGAACTATCGCCGTTGATAATAGCACTTGTTCGTACTTGATGCAGTGCGCGTGTGCGGTCGTGGACGTATTCACTTCAGTTTGACGCTTTTCTTCTGTTGTCGATTTTCCGTCATTCGTTTTATATTGAATAATATGTAATAACGTATTATGTGTTTTACCGCACTTAAAACAATTACGCGACAAGCATTTTCTTTTCAAATCGTGTTTGCGTAAACATAACTTACACAATCCAAGTTCGCTCACTTTCTTGATACGATCATTAACTGATAATGATATGAACGTCGGACATTTATAAATAGTGTGCTGTAAATTACAGATAAAACAACTTATATCTGTAGTGGTGGTAAATGCTGTAGAAGATGTACGATCTTTATTTTTTTTGTACACACTATTTTTAATTTCTGCTGCGTATTTTATATTTCTTACAATATTTTTGGACGACTCCACAGCTTCTAAAATTTGCGAACGCTCGTTCAAAAATGTAATGAACTCTTCGACCTTTGCGATGGCGTTTTTTGGAGCCTTCATCTCCCACTCGGTTATCGTATTCGTGTCTAGTTTCGTGCATATAATATGTATGAGTAGAGGGCCCCAATCTTTTGGACGTTGTTTTAAAGCTTCAAGAGCCGCTATATGACCGCTTAAAGTGTCCGAAAAAATTCGTAAGCTATCCGATGAATTTTCTTTTACTTCGTTTAATTCACATATATCTTTTACATGGGATTGAATTAATAATTTTTCGTTATTATAACGCGCGTTCGCCGTTGCCCAAGCGTGTTCGTAATTTATAGCTGTGGTTTCGAAATTTTTTATGCAATTCGCTGCATCTCCAGTAAGCGATGACCGTAAGTGAAAAAATTTTTTAATTGGCGTTAATCTATCGTTTGTATGAACACATGCTATGAACATGTCCTTGAAAGGTGCCCAATCGGTGAACTTACCACTGAACACCGGTATGTTTAACGGTGCCAGTTTTATGTCCGATGACGTTGAGTTAACGCTCTCTCCACGATCTGAAATTCGGACTGACGTATCATTCTGGTTCACTCGGTTAGAGCTTGCCTTTTGTTCCGCTTCTGCAACTGTCTCAAAAAATAAATTCTCGAAATCGATTCTATATTGCGAATGATCCGATGTACTATCTACTTCTTCGATCGCAGTTTGAACTAACTCAAAATTTTGCCATGCTTCTTCTACTTTGATCTGACGAGGAGGTATTTGTTTTAAATCGCATTCCGATGACCTTACGAAATTTTGAAATCGTGTTATTACTGCTTTAATTTGACCGCGTCGCGCGATTAACGCATTGATATCGGCATCAGCCATTTTAATCTAAACTATGATGATTACTTTACGGGTATGTATGGAGTGCTATTTAGCTGGCGCGGTGCTCGAGGTTATGTGATAGATAAGTAGGTACGATGCGGTTATTGTATTTTACCTATACACTGCTATCGATAATTGCCTTTTCACTGTGACAATTTTATTACTTTTGACACTGTAACTGTACTCTACTTAGCCTGACCGGGAATTACTATATTTATTTTAGTAACAAGACAGGAATACTTTTAACTAATATGGAAAAGGAAAATATGAAAGTGACTCTCTTACCTTAACAGCTGACTTTTCTTATTTTTTTCGATGGTGAACTGGTTTACTGTATCCTTACGCTTGACTTTAGGACTCAGCAACTGCACTTTACTTTAACACCGATTTTTCTTTTTTCGATGGTGAACTGGTTTACTGTATCCTTACGCTTGACTTTAGGACTCAGCAACTGCACTTTACGCAGCGATGATACTTGAGACAGGGAACGATATGCCGCTATATCTACTTCAGTATCCGATAATTAAGACGATCGATGTAACTATATATTTCGCATTTAATCAAACGAGCACGCACGTGGTTATTAATCCGGACGAATGGACCAAATGTAGCCTTGAAGGCCACGATTGTAACTGCGACGTTAGTGGACTGTATATTGGGACATTTAAAATATAACGCTCGATTATATTATCATTTACATTTTATTATAATTAATACTTTAATAATTAATATAAACCTAGTTACGACGATCGACTAGCTACGACTGTCGTGCACAAAAAAAGGCAATTACTACGGTCGCTCATGTGAACGACGATATCTTATCTTTATAATATAATAGGTAACATTACTGGACTCGGCGGAGCCCCATACGCGGTAGGGACACAACACCAAGAATAACGATTTTAATTTTTTTGTTGTAATTGAAAATATTATTTGTATATGAAATTTTAATTTGTATTTACTGATTGGATTTTGCTTATTATGTATATTATTATTATTTTTTTTACTATAGGTGAAACAAGTAACAACGAGTCAGGATATTTCCTAGTTTAATACTGAATAGATAACATACTGACTCAGTCCCTAAAATATTCAAATTTTTGTACTACACACATAGCAACACCCACTTGCCCACCTTTCTTAAATATAAATATTTAATCATATAAAATAAATATAATATGATATAAAAAGCTATGTTGAACTTAAAAATATAAAAAATCTAAAACATTTTAAACCTAAAAATTCATTTATAATTTAATAAAACACATTTTACCTATATCCATGAGTCGGACTGCTTCTTCTTCTCTGAAATAATTAGCTGACTTTTTTTCACTTAGTAACACCGACATTGCTTTTTTTTTGCCCCAAAGGTCATACGACGTTTTTTAT
>NW_019104308.1:16091-85307 GCF_001856785.1 Myzus persicae
ATGTGTGACCAATCACTTTTGGGTAACGTCAAGTATCTTCTTGCCTGATTACGATGCTGGTAAATTCTTGTAACTGGCTCAATGTCTTTCCACTCTTGTGGAGATAAGGTCATAGTTATACGTTTCGATGGGAGGTTATCGGTATCATCATCTGTTGTGTATTCAGTAGAGCAAGAGTTATCTAAACAAATTTTTTTTAAAATTATAATTGTACGTTTTTGTTTTGCATTGTAAAACCTTATAATGTACATACATTTATCAATATCGATGTCATCCAACTGGTTAGCCGATTTTTGTTCTGCTTCATTCTCTTTGACCAAACCTAACCGTCGGCGTAAAGACATGATACCGTCCACCTCACCCCCTAATGTACAGTAGAGCGACATCCACTTACCCGCTTTTTTTATTGATCTTTATATAAAACATCGGATTCTATGGTCATTAGTTAGTAAGGAATTATTTATTCAACTATTAATTTATTGGTAAATAAAATAAAATAATATTCATGAAATGATCAAATTGTAAGTATGAAATAAAGAAAAACTATTACTTATATATTTTAAAATCAAGTAAAACTCAACTTCACCATATGGTAAGGTTAAATAATAATTACTACAACGATATAATTTATTTTAAAAATAAATACATTTGATAAAATTATAATGTAAATGTTATTATAGTTTATTAAAATATATCATTATTTTTTGTCACGCATATTTAGAAACATTATAAAAAATACTGCCATTACATTTTAACCTTTAATTGTGGATTAATGATTTCTGGTAACATGTGATTGAAGCAGGGACGGAAACCAAAAAAAAGTTTGGCGGTTTTGGTTTTTAAAACCGGTTTTTTATATTTAAGGTTTTGCTCCCCGGTTTTAATACTCAAAATAAAAGTTGTAGGTTTTGGTGTCGGTTTTTAAAACCGGTTTTCTTTTACAAAGGTTTTGGTCTTCGGTTAACCGCTCATATATAGGTAAAAAAAAAATTAAGTTTTTTTTTTGAATTTTTAATGCAACACCCTTTTAATTTAGGTTCATAATTGAATAACGTTTATTCACAATTTTTTCTCCTGGATACAAAGAATTTAAAATATCTAGAAAAAACTTAAGCCTTATAAAGTTATGTTATAACTAAAACTTAAATAGCCTTAAACTTATTATTTACAAACCAATAACGATTAGACTTGACATTTCATTAAGACACTAGGCAATTGTAATTTGTTACTTAAGGCTTTCTAGTTTATTACTTTTAACTTTTTGATAAAGTTTCATTCAAATACAATTATAAAATAATAACCTTTATAAACATTAAACAATATATTAAATGTTAAATATGTGNCGGTCGCTCATGTGAACGACGATATCTTATCTTTATAATATAATAGGTAACATTACTGGACTCGGCGGAGCCCCATACGCGGTAGGGACACAACACCAAGAATAACGATTTTAATTTTTTTGTTGTAATTGAAAATATTATTTGTATATGAAATTTTAAATTGTATTTACTGATTGGATTTTGCTTATTATGTATATTATTATTATTTTTTTTACTATAGGTGAAACAAGTAACAACGAGTCAGGATATTTCCTAGTTTAATACTGAATAGATAACATACTGACTCAGTCCCTAAAATATTCAAATTTTTGTACTACACACATAGCAACACCCACTTGCCCACCTTTCTTAAATATAAATATTTAATCATATAAAATAAATATAATATGATATAAAAAGCTATGTTGAACATAAAAATATAAAAAATCTAAAACATTTTAAACCTAAAAATTCATTTATAATTTAATAAAACACATTTTACCTATATCCATGAGTCGGACTGCTTCTTCTTCTCTGAAATAATTAGCTGACTTTTTTTCACTTAGTAACACCGACATTACTTTTTTTTTGCCCCAAAGGTCATACGACGTTTTTTATATGATCATTATGAGGAATGTTGAAATTACCTACATATTTGCAGTCAATAAGAACCCTAGAATAATAGGTAAGATATATGATAGGTGACTATGTATTAAAAAGATATGAGGTATTGTAGCATAAATTACCTCGGGTTTTTGAACTAAGCAAACAGAATAAAACGAATGGGCCAAAAAAATTTAAAATTTACTTATATGGGAGGGGACTGTGAAAATTATTTTTGTATTTATAGTTATTCATAATTGCATACTATTACAACTCTTAGATTTTTTTAATTAGAAAACGTTTTTTCGTTTAATCCATGTAATTAATATAATATTATATAAAATACCTAGAATTTGCAGGTGAGGGCTTATGTTGTATAACACCTTTAAAAATGGAACCACACGTTTTACACCTTCCAAAAATGGTAACATAGTTTTTTCCAGATTCGTATACTTTCGCTCGTTTGAATACTGAACAGCACTGCAAGTGAGTGTGCTCCCAAAAATGTTCGGCAATAATGTGTGACCAATCACTTTTGGGTAACGTCAAGTATCTTCTTGCCTGATTACGATGCTGGTAAATTCTTGTAACTGGCTCAATGTCTTTCCACTCTTGTGGAGATAAGGTCATAGTTATACGTTTCGATGGGAGGTTATCGGTATCATCATCTGTTGTGTATTCAGTAGAGCAAGAGTTATCTAAACAATTTTTTTTTAAAATTATAATTGTACATTTTTGTTTTGCATTGTAAAACCTTATAATGTACATACATTTATCACTATCGATGTCATCCAACTGGTTAGCCGATTTTTGTTCTGCTTCATTCTCTTTGACCAAACCTAAGATTTTCAGAATTCCCCCTCGGTTAGATGTAATAAAAACATGGAGTGCGGCGGGTGTCATCAAAAAATTGAAATGTTTTGATAAATCCTTCCAAACTTTATCCGACAAATAAGCAACTCCTAAATTACATATAATAAAAATCGTAAAAATCATATTGTGAATTAAATATTTTTTTAAACTAAATAACTCATGATTTAAAAATATAAACAAAATATAAGAAAACTTTTTAAATTTAATTCTATGAATGAATAAAAATAGAACTTACTAATAATAATATTAATAATTATTAGGTAATGACTAATAAGTCTAAAAATATTACAAACGTGTATGGGACACTGAGTACATTGTTATAAATATATATTTTTTTTTAATATCGTGGTTACCCGTATAACATTTCCGTTCATAATAATCAGGGTTGGGATTTTATAGCACTTAAAATTGCACAAATATGCGCTATAATATTACCTAAAATATCGCTAAATATGCGCTAAAAATATGCAATAAAAAACAACAAAATAAGCGAAAAAAGGAAATTAATTAATTAATAATTTTTAATCACTTACAAAGTTACAAACCTATGACTTTAAAGACTTTGTGGATGCTATTGAGAGTTCTAAAAAAATGGCATAATTGTAAAACAAATGGAAGTAAGTGACTTTTTTCTGTGGAAAGACAATAAGTCACAAATAAAAACAAATAGAGTATTATTAAAAGATGTGGTTTGCATTGAAAGCTGAAAGAGGCAAATTTAATATTTATTACAAGATTGACATTACCAATAATTTTTACCAAGAACTAGACTTTTTAAATAAATCTCATCTTAAAAAAGCTCCACTGCCACCTTCTAAGACTACACCATGCGGTATTCATGAAAACAAAAGGGAGGATCTTAGTGACAGATTAAAACAAGTTCTTCCAGATAACAGAAAAACATTTTGGAAAAATTTGCCTGTCAACTTAACTTAACTTTGTGAGTCTGAAATGTTATATTTATTTTTAATTTTTAAGTTTGAATAATATGAGTTCTTTTTTTATGGGCTGTTAACTTTAACAAGTAAGAAATTTTACCTATTGGCTATATTGTAACTATACAATGTTATTTCTATTACAAAAGTATAATAATTATATTATTATTTATTTATGATATTAAACTATTTCAAGATAGAAATGTGATGTAAAAATAAATAATAATATGATTTTTTTGTATGATGTTAACTTTATTAAGTTGCTTAACCATTTCTGCTTAACCACTTTGTTTTGATTAACATGTCAATATGGCTGCTGTCTAATTCAACATCAATTTAATAGCTATTATAAATTATTAAATTCTATGGTAGTCTATGAATTATAAACATATTTAAAAAGTAATATAATTCAGTAATTTTTTTTCTTCATATTATAAGTATTAATCATCATCAATAGAAAAATAAATTGTAGTTAAAAACATTCAATGTACAACTAGCATCAAAATTAAATGTAATGGAGATACTGCATTTGTAAAAATTAACTTTTTATATAGATATGTATTGTCATACTAAATTAAAATTCACGGTGTGTACTAGTTGCGGTCATAATCAAAAATTACATACTAGTTGCGGTCACCCCTCAAAAAGGTTACATACTAGTTGCGGTCATCCATCAAAAAGGTTACATACTAGTTGCGGTCATTCAAATAATAATAACTAAGTATACTAAATAATATAATAAAATATAGTTTATATGATGATTAAATATGAAATTAATATTTCGTTTATTTATTGAATTTAGAAAAATGTATTAATCAACATTTTCCTTCCCATTTATATCGAAAAGATAAAAGACTTAGGACTGTCTACACTATTATTTTTTGTGTAGTTGTGGTTAAAAATGTTGATACCTACTTATGTTTATATTACGTAGTTAAACTTGTGTCAAAATATAGTATATAATAGTAAACTTGTGTCAAAATATAATATATAATAGTATAATAATAATAATAATTATAAATTTTAAAATTTTGTAGGTATAAATTGAAAGGAAATAACTTCACAGATAAGTAGTGGTGTTCCCACATATATACACTGTGTGCATTATATACAACTATGATAAGCTATGACCGCAACTAAGATATTACCTAAATTGGTGTGACCGCAACTGTTATATCTGTTTATCTCAAAAATCGTCATGACCGCAACTAGTATGCAGCCAAAATTCAGTATCTCCTAAAAAGACAATTTAAAGGTCAAAATAATCAATTAAGTTAAAAAATAATAACAATTATACACAGTATGCTGATTTCACGTATAAAGTGAAAAAAAAAATTAATGAAATCTGATTATTTTAAGAGGGCGCACTAGTAGACAAAATATGGCATAAAAACATGGTTTCGTAATTCAAGTAATACGGCTTATTGAAGAGGTTTACAGAAAAAATACCTAATATAAAAATTGTAGAGGAGAATTTTCTTAACAATCGTAAGAAAGCCGATTTTCGATATTTATATTAATTAGTTGAATAATTAATCGATAAAAAGTAAAAAAAAACGTGTTAATTTACCATGCGATATTGGAAGATTGGAACAAGGTATCAAAAATCGGGCTTCTTACGATTCTAGAAAAAATTCTCCTCTACAATTTTCGTAACAGGTATTTATACTGTAAAACGCATCACAACGCCGTATTACTTGAATTACGAAACCATGATTTTCGGTTAAAAAAAAAAAGCTCGTCAATTAATAATTACGCTCGTCGTGTGCTGCGCCCATAAACAGCGGCAGCGTTCGTTACTAGACGTACATTTTACCATCACTCCGCGCCCGATAACGACAGTACCGCACCATAGGCCAAAACAGGTTTTCTATCGCAGCCGTGCGCCTGTACATAGTTTATAAATACCCAGATAAGAAAACTGTTTTATCGCCGATATGCTCCTACGAATTAGGCGGTTGGCAATATCGACTTGCAGTGTATAAGGTAAGTAGGTACAGTACAAACAGGTGACCCACCGGTGAACGATACCGGCGAACAACAAATATAAACTCAAGAAGTATGGTAACGGCGTGCGAGACGCCTAACAACAATATATTATAATATACACACTACACAAAATAGGTAAATAATTATGACAGGGCGCCCCACTATCAAATAGTATTATAAATTACAATTAAATGAGATTATAACATTAAAAAAAAACATATATATATATATAATTGACCTGAGTACGGCTCCGAATCCGATGTAGGTTAATGAACGGCAGCACGCAAATAATTGATAAGGCGGCACACGGTCTATAAGCATAGAACCAGCGGCGGCACGCGAATGATTAACACAACGGCACACTGTATGTATTCGCAATAACCAGTGGCGGCACACGGTATGTATTCGCAATGAACCAGTGGCGGCACACGGTATCTTCGGGGTTAACGCGTCGGCATGCGGTATAGGCCAGCAGCGTCACGCGGTCTCCACGTGGCGGCACACGGAGGTAACGACAATAATCCAGCGGCGGCACACGGAATAGTCACACGGCANGGTGTAAAAATTAAAAACATATTAATTATTAAATGCTATATAAAAATAAAAATATAAACTATAAATCAAATTAAATATTACTATACCAGATTCAAACACCGGATTATGAAAAATACTGTCTTTACGATTGTTTATGTTTATGAGCAATTTTTTTGACAGTGGGGTATTTAATTTTTTCAATTTCATTTGTGTGTTAAGCCAAATACCAAAGCAGTCACCAGGATTTAAATCATTTTTCTGCATTTGAATTGTAGCTGTTTTGGCTGGCTCCAAATCATTAACCTATTATTTATTTTAAATTAAAATATGTACTACCAAATAAAGTATAAGCTTCAAACTGTAATTACCTATTAACTTTATTATTATTAGTGCAAAGTTACAACCAATTACAAATAAAACACCTTCATGATAAATTAATACAATTTTTTTTGTTTCCTTTTTTATATTTTCAAATTAATTAAATTATAAAATGCTTTAGTTTAGACTTAGAATTTAGGAAATAATTATATATATAGATCAACATTTATTGTGATTTGTATTACCTATTCATATTATACTTACCAAATTATGTATTGAATCCCAATCATGATCATTTAATAATTTTTTGGCATTAACACTACAGAATGTTCTTAGTTCTAAAAGTCTATTTAGCATGTTATATGTACTGTTCCAGCGTGTTTCAATATCTAATATTGCCTGTTTTAACCCTTCTTTTTTTAACCATGCTGAATACGTCTGGGTTCTCAGAGACTTTGCTGCCTACAATGTTCAGATACAATATTATTGTTTAGTGTTTATACTTTTAAACAACATTTTATTAGACCATAAATTAAACTTATGTTTTATTCAAATTCTAATAATATTCTATATATTTCAAATTGTTCAATTTCAGAAGTCTTGCTATTTTAGCAAATTAATATTACAATTTAATATATGTTAATATAAATTATATTCAATATTTGATTAGGTGCCTATATTATATCATCATGGTTTACTCTTTATGATAATAGGTATGCTATTAATTATTATAGCATTATTATACTACTTACTTTTCTAGCTTTTGATAAAATACCACTTATAGATCTTTCTTTTAAAGTATCATATACACTCAGTTGAAATGTATGAACAGCACACCGTACACAAGTAGTCATTGGAAATTGATCAAGAATAGAAGCTGTTACCAAATTTTCCAACTCCAAACAATCATTGGCCCGAAGTTCATTACCATTATTATCTTCTGAAAATAAATAAAATATTGCATAAATCTCAATACACATTATAGTAATACATGAAGTATATTTATCAAAATACTCAAAATTTGCCATTTACCTTCATTCAATTCCTGAGGTTCATCATTGTCATTTTCTACTTCTTCTTGTGTATCAGGTTCAACTATATTAAATAAGTCCACCATTTTTACCATATTTTTTGCATTATCACAAGTTATGGTAAAAATTTGGTCAGATGTTACACTGTATCGTTCCAAAATTATCATTAGCTACAAATTATAAAAACAAAATTGTAATTGAAACAATTTATTTAGTAAGTGATAAATATTTTTTATAAATTAATTTAATAAATTATTACCATTTCTTTTAAATAACTGCCAGTGTGCTTGTCCAAAAGTTGAATCAATCCTAAAGTTAGGATTTTAATTTTGCCATCACTAAAATACTGGCAATTTATTCCTAAAATGCATCTGTCCAGTCTTGTCACGCCATCAACTTTTAAACAAATAAGTCTATTTTTCAATTCTTTTTTTATACTAATAATCATATTATTGTATTTTAGTTCAATTTCATTTTTTATATTGTGGCGATTAATGGAAAATCCTAAAAGACAAATAATTAAACATAGATATTAGATAATACTATAATATTAAATTGATTAATAATTATTCAGGAAATTATATGGTAATTTATTGGTAGCATTAATATAAATACCTGGTTCAATAGCTTTTAATAAAGGGTTCAAAATTTTTTTAAACCCGCTGTCTTCTAAAATAGACAATGGTCGTCCATTTTCAGAAACTAATTCAATGCATGCATTAATCAATGTATTTTTGTCCATTTCTATTGTAATTTTTTTTTTAGACACTGTTACTATATTATCAAGTGTTCCTTGATGGTGGACCTTAAATGATTTATAATATTATAATTTTATAAATAAAAATTATCATTTATCACTTTATCAGTTAAAACAACTTTTATATTTTCTATAAATTATTAAGTGTCAACATTTAATAGTATATTTCTCATTAAATTATCCATTTAAATACCAATGACTATAGTACCAAAAGCATTAAGATAAATTTAAATCAAATAATTGTTGGCTTAAAAATGAATATTAAAATATTAGATACCTATGTATAGTTATAATTTCATAAATAATTTTAATTTTTAACAAAAGTAAATTTTTAATTTGTCTTATATTCATATAAAATATAGGTAAAATCCTTACCTTCTGTTTTTTATTTTGTTCTGATCCTTGTTTTTTTAGCAATAATTTATTGAAATCATCAGGATGAATTTTTTGTAAATGTCTCTCGAGGTTCGATGCATGCCTCCCAGTAAGATAAGTAGGGCAGCCTTCAATTAAACATTTTGATTTGTTAGAATCGTTATCGAATTTAAAATATAACTTTTCAACTGGATTCCGCTTGCCCATATTACCGTTTAACGTTTTAACAAAATATTTTAATAATAATTTAGTTACCTACTTGACATTCGCACGACAACTTAACGCGAATTGACAGTACGCACTGGTGTATTTCAAATAAACACCATGAAAATACGAAATCACATTATCACAAATAAATCACATTATTAAGCTAATAAACTGCAATGATAATAGTATCAACATTTAATTATTTAAGTTATAAATAGCTATAACTTTCAATACTCATCGAAAACCTTATGGCTTATATTATTGATAGAAAATCACAAATACCAATAACTTAAATGAATTAATATACGACATTAGTCATTACGACTATATACGGTCTATTATTAATTTGTACGTATATTTTTTTCCAATAACAAGTTATTGCGACTACGTCGGACACTAGGTATATTATTTATTAATAACTAATAACTAATAACTAAGAATTAATAAGTAACCAGTATTGATAAACTTAAACTAATCACTAAATCAATTAGATAGGTACCTATCAAATATTCTGAGAAATTCAAAATCTTAATCTATTGATCAATACCAGCATAAGTGCATAACAGAAGGTGTTCACAAAACACGAAAAAATATATAGCAATATATACTAATTACTAGATGTCTAGGTATATAATATATAATATTTACCTACCTAATAGTATAATAAACTTATATAACAAAATATAAGTGGAATTCAATTTATATTTATTATATCTACAGAGAATTGTATAGTTTAACCGTTATATTCACAGAATATCGACTCTCGTTTTAATGTTTTATGTTCGGATATTTCTAAAATATTAAATAACATAATAGTATCAGAAATCATTTAATTTAAAAAACCGGTTAACCACTAAGTAAAAAAAACGGTTTCGGTTTTGGTTACCGTTCAAATAACCACGGTCCACGGGTTTCAATCTCGGACTTGAAAACCGCTCTCTTGTTTTATTGCTCCCGCTCTGGTTACGGTTAAGATAAATCATCAAAACCCAATATTAACCGGTTTTAACCGGTTTTCATAAAACCGGTTTCCGTCCCTGGATTGAAGTAAAACTCAGACAACATTACTTCCATTTTGTTTTTCCAAAATGTATCATCACGTTCTATTTTATCAACACACATTCCTACAATAATACAAAAATAAATAATAACATAATAATATAATATTATTATAACGGAAAAAACTTTATTTTACCTTTTGGTGTCCATACAATAAAGTAACAAAATGTTCTATTAGTTATATGAAGTTGCCCTTGTACTTGATAATAATATATATGTGTTTTCTTTAAAATTAAATTATCCAATAATTGTACTTCCATAAACTTTAATTTTTTTTCGTTGTACGCATCTTTAGGTGTTAAGTCTTTTATAGAAATGGGACATTTGATTTCTATAATTGAATCGTCTCCAATTAGTCCATCCGGGGAAGCTGCCAAGTCAACAAACAGTCCTGCTAGTTTTACATTACATGCATACAGTTTTTCAAATTCTTGTCTGGCTATAGGTTCAAATTGTATTCCATAACTAAATTCAAATTATTAAATTAATATAAGTGAAATATTATCATTTAGATTTAAAGAAAAACAAAGTTAAAATGTACCGGGTTGCTGAGGTACCGTGAAAAAATCTGATTGTTATATGATTGAAATCACGCTTTTTTCCCTTGAAGTCGTTTTTCGCAATTTACAAATTCTACCAAAATTTGAAGCAGTTAATCTTTTATATCTTTCCTTTTTCCATTCTTCACAATTTGATTGTTCAATTGTTCGACTTTGTAATTCGTTTATCTCATACATGGTTATAATTTTAAACTGGCTAAAAATTCCAATTTTTTTTCTTCGAATTCTTCATGGGACATGGGTAATGGATGACAATCTAACTCTTCATCCACCGCTCCATAATCGACATCAGGTCCATAAGTAATTTTTTTTTTTTCGGTCTTTAATAAATTAAGAAAATTAATTTAATTGAAAATCATATTTAAAAGAAAATTGTTAGGCAAAAAAATATTATTATAAACAGATATATTACTTAGTTTGAGCTAATGCGTTGTTTTCAATTCGCAATTTCGACTTTGTTTGTTTGGAAATATATTGTTTCGTATATTTACCTGGACTAAAGTTAGTTACTTTTTTGTGAAACTTTCTCGAGTGCTGAGGTCCATAATTATATGCTAATACTGCATTATGACAACGAACATTGTATGAACCTAAATAATTATTTAGAACAAAGTCGTATAGTACAACAATAATTTTAAATTTAACTATATATAGGCACTAAATTAAAATTAAATATTAAACACCTTTAAAGGAAAAGTTGATCCGTTTACCCCCTACATATTTTGCAACAATACTATTGTAACCTTCGACATAGTTATTATTTACGTGGTGTATCAAACTGTTCGCATGATATGCTACTAAATTAACAGCTGCTATGAAATCATTCCACACCCCACAATTTTTGTAATTCAGGGACTAAGTTAATTTCGTTGGATTTACTACCTGTACAAAAATACCTAAATAAAAATTGTAGTTGAAATATGAATTTTGTAATAAAAAAATATCCATTAATTAATAAACCTGTCGCATTTGTCATGAGATCCAAATACATGAAAAAGTCCATTCAATATATCAACTTTCAACAATTTGACTTTTTCATCGTGTGGTATATCCATTTGTTTTCTAAACATTATAGCTTTTGAAACGGCAAAACTGTGTAACATAATATAATAATTATGATATTACAGAACTTACATATTAAAATATTATTTTTATTTTGCGAATGTTCTATGTATTAATTTATTTATAGGTATCAACATTATTTAATTACCGTAATCTCAACAAATTTTCTTTTAGTTTTGTTCTTACAAAGCCAGATACAATATTTCCTGATGTACTTTTCCTTTTGGTAGAAAAATCCCTAAGACGAGTCGAGTAATTTCGCAAAATATGATTTGTACATTCAATTTTTTCTACTAAAAGGTCAGATCCGTATGGTTTTATCATTCTCAATTTTTTTATTACGCTGCTGTCGCCGTCTCCTATCAAATTTCTATAAATTAAGTTGTGAGTCTTTATGCTCTGACTGAACCCATCGACAATAATATCTGACTCCATAGCTGTAGAAGTCCCTGTCCAATTTTTGTAGCATAAGTGAGGAGTCGTTGATTTTTTTAATGCTTCTGCTTTTTGACACGTGGAACAATATTTGTTTCGGATTCCAATGAATAACACCTTTTTGGTTCTATAACCAACTATACATGCCTACATTTAAAATAATTCAGTAAATTTATTTACTAAAAATGTTCTTACATAGAAAATAAAATAAAATAATAACAAGAATCATCAGAAAAAGAATATAGGTAAACACATCTTTTTTTGCCATAGACATTTAAAAATGTTAACATACATTTAATACTGTCCCTCCCAATGATTTAATTTATCATGCAATTTATCAAAACAACGAAAATTTCATACAATTTAAAAAATGTATAGGTACCTAGCAGATAATGGCGTTATTCGAATAAAATTTTACTTAGAAGATTATTTAGATAACATTTTATTCTAATACATTATTATTAGAATAACAAATTGTTCGAATCATTTTCATAATACATACATGTAGACATACTAGAAGAACTATAAACATTATATAATACAATGTATTATAGTATATATATAATATATAATATTATTATATATTGTGGATATTCGCTCGGAAAATAACAATTATTTCAATATTTTGTTTTAGTTCAATACAAGTATACCAATATAGATCGATATTATGTACTTACTACTCCGGATAAAGCATTATAGTTAGACTTATACGATCTTTTAGACCAAGCTCCATCGGCTACAACACTTATCATAGGAATCCCGTCTTTACTTATATCTCCGTTGTCGTATGCAAGTTGAGCTTCTTCTTTGGCAGCCTCTTCGGTTGCTTCCCAAGAAATAGCTTCAACTTTTTTTCCTACTTCTTCATGAAGCTTTTGGTATGTAGGATTAGACAGATATTTAATGTTGCAGAAAATTGTTCTAGGCCTGAAAACCCTTGACCAGTATTTATAGTAGAAGTTACCATAGCTAAATTTATTGGTAGAGAGTATTTTGGGCATTCTGAGGACACAATGTCTTGTTTATTACATACTTTGCATTTAAAAATAAATTTACTGTAAAATCCTGATCGACATTCTTTTATAAGATATAAATTTGAAAAATTACAACCAAATGGTTCGTGTTTTATTTTAGAAATTGTTTCAAAAATATATTTTATGTCTACTATTCTTCTACCATCAATGATGTCAACTATGTGTTCTCTGTAAATAAAGGTAAAAAAAATTCTCCCATATTACATTTTTATTGTTAATTTAATGATAAATAAATTGAAAATTGTTTATTACTCAGAATTTAAAGATGGTGTATTATAAACAACTGGTGAACCATCATTTATGTTAGTTGAAGTACAAGACGGGTCTTCCACCACGTTAGTATCTTCAGTACTACCATTACTACCAACAGGTCTGTAATTTAGAAACGAAATGAAGTTTTTGGAATTATAATAAAATATTATTTTAAAATCAAAAAGGTGGACAAGAGGGTACCGCTCTGCTTTACAGTAGTTATCGAGCATGGCATTGTAATGAATGGGTTAGATTTTGAGAGGACGCTATACACATATTTGCTGTCTCCGTCATACAAATGCATAACATAGCAAATTTACGCTCAGCAGATCACAATTAGCTGCTCCGTTAGTTTAAAAATTATAGTAAATTTACCTATTATAAAACTTGATGGTAAGAACATTATTTGTGTTTGCATGTGGGTTCTTACGATAACTTAGTTTGTTAGTTATGAGCATTTGTAATTTACGCTTTTTTATATACTTGCTACAAAATTTAAGTATCGTAAAAAACCCACATACAAACATAGATAATGTTCAAGTTTCATAATAAGTCTATTCATTCTAGTTTTTAAACTAACGGAGCTAAACGTGATCTGGTGATCGTAAATTTGCTATTGTTATGCACTTGTAAGACGGAGACAACAAATGGTTGTGTAGCGTCTTCTTAATTCAATGATAAATGGTTGTATTTACGAAAAATGATTCTGACCGAAGACAGTGTGTCATCCTAGCAAACATGTATAAATGATGAAATAAAATAATTTTGAAAAATTAATAAAAATAAAAAATATCTCATGACTATAAGCCTATAAATAGCGTAACTTTCTGGTTGGCTAAGGTATAGAACTACTGAAAACTTTCAATTTTGTCCTCCCAAAAATAGGTACTAACTGCATATACTTTTCTATCAGAAATGATTCTGAGATCGAAAAATGGAGCATTTTTACTACCCTAAATTCTGATGATAGATAAAAAAAACACATCATTGTAGATACACTACATTCATCGCTCAACCCAGAATCTAAAATATATTAATTTTTCTAATATATAATGTAAACATATACAGCTTAGATAAATAAAAACAATAATAGTGTCGTTAAATCGCCTCTTATAGGAAATAAAATAAATTTACGAACAATTCAATAATGAACTGATGTTGCATGTCATTGTTTTGGTGTTAATCCGGATCCGGCAAAGTTGAAGAATTAGAGTTTTCCTACAAAATAAAATTACATCACTAGGATAAAATATCTATTTAAAACCATGTAAATACATTTTATTTTAACTTACCGTATTTTTTATACGATCTACTTGCCATTTTCGTAGTGATAATACATGCCCTTTGTGTTTTTTTCTTCGGGATAATCTAATTTTTTGTTTTTTAATTTTAAAAATATTGCTATCCATTTTTTAAAACCAATTACACTGTTTATAATCTTTGTTAGATAAAAAAAAAAAAAACAATAAACAATGTTACATTAACGTAAGAAAGTGGAAATTATTATGCATACAGCGTGAAACTCGATAAACAATGTTATGGCTGAAATGCTGAATACATACTATAGTTGTACACGCAGACATCGTATTTATTATTTTACGATAATTAGTATCAATGGTTATAATTTATACTCTAAACGTCCCAATATCACATTATTTGTAGAAATGGCTATTGCCTATAATAGACCTTCCGGTATATACCTGCGGATTCTTAGAACAAAGTTATTTAGTGAAGGAGTAGTAGAAAAACACTTACGCACGCGGCACGCACGGTACAAGTCACCGCTACGACGTCGCGCGCGTGAACAGTAAAGAATGTATGCTAATTTGTATGTACTTTTTGTCAATCCTACTGATGGACCTAATGATGCGATAAAACTTCTGAAAACTGATTTTAATTCCTTAAAATGTCCACTTGAGATCGATCAAGCCACATTTTGAGATTTTAGATTTAAATAAGGAATAATCAACACTTAAAATTTTGTAATTTTTTAAATATTCAAACCAAATTTAAAGGAGTTGCAGATCGAAATTTTAAAAAGTGATCGATCTCAAGTATAGTCTATTCAGAATAAGAAACACAGTCGGCGGCGACCAGTTTTCGTCGGCGGCGGTCAGGCAACGCCTATTTTTACCCCCACTTAATCAAACATCTGTTCGGCTGCTGGGGGTCTATTCTCAAAGGTATCGAAAGCAGTGGTCGAATAAAACTGTTCGATTGTGAATATTCGATCATTAATATTTATTCGACCCAATAAATTCGATCAATCGTATTCTCAAACAACTATCGAATATTGAATGTCGAATATTATTTTATTCGATATACTTTTCGATTATCGAATAAAATCATTGTTTTCTCCATGAAATGTTCAGTTGTTATCACAAATTGATTGCTAAAATATGCTGATTGCTGATACAACATTTAAAATTTAAAATTTGTTTGACACTCGTGCTAAGTCCTTACTCCTTACTGCTTAAACATATTTGTTAGTATTAAGTAGTCACTCCAAGTATAAAAAACAATAACAAGTGTTACTAAAGTTACTGTGACTACTATGAGTACTCAGAAAAAAATTAAAGGCAAGTCAGTCACTCTGGCGCAGAAGGAATGTCTTGTTGATTTTATGGAGACACATCGAGAATTGACAAAAGGCAAATTCAGTACCAATTTCACCCACAAAACTGCCCAACATCTTTGGCAAAAAATAACGTTAGATTTAAATTCAATGATAGGTGCAACAAAAACTACAGAAAAATGGAGAAAAGTAATTATCAATTATACAATTTAAATTGTAACAAATCTTTAGATAGGTACACTAAATACTTTTTTTAACACCCATTAGACTTGGACGGATATGAAATGTAATGCCAAAACTAAAAGTGTTGGACTTAAAAAAAGTATATCTAAAACAGGCGGAGGCGGTTACGAACAAGAAAACACACTAGCACCTATAGAGGAAAAGATTGCTGTAATAATAGGAGAAGTACCCATTTTTGGCCAACCACATACAGTTGAACCGACTGTTCATTTTGAGAATTATGAATTTTTAGTTGATTCTGCAAATAACAATATTTTACAGTAAGAATTAAATGTTGAATTGTTATGAGATTTTTCTTATTGAAAAACTAATATCTCATCAATACATAATAACACAATATTAATTATATATTCATGAAATCATGAAGTCTAAAAGGTAAATAACTGAAAGATATATATTGTATAGGCCATTAGAAAAATCAGTTTATCAAAATGTATGTGGAGAAGAATTATTCACTAATGATTTACCATTACCAATAATTGAGTCATCATCTTCTAAAATATTGGAAAATTTACAGTCATCATTTAATGACTTTGCATCTAAACCCATAGAAATGTAATTTATATAAATAATTTATTGCATTATACCTAAGGTACAATTTTATTTTTTTAAACATTTACATTTAGATCCAAAGATAATGTTATTGACAACACTATACATTTTATTAATCAAGCCAAAGTAATTACTGAAGAGCCTATTCAATTATCTGTTAAAAAAAGGTAAGCATACCGTTTATAAAAAAACTACCTTGAAAAGTTAATTTATTTCATACAAAATTCTTTTGTTGATATCCATGTTAAATGAATCGAAAACTTCTAAATTTGTTATAGTTTTGTATAAAATAAATTATTTAACTGGTATTCAATTCAACTTCTTTCTAGTAAGCTTGATATATTTCAAAAATCTGCTGATGCTTCTTTGCAATTACATTATGCCAGTGAAGAGAGAAATGGAATTCTTAAATCATATTATACAGCGAAGTTAAATCTTTTAGAAAGAATCGCAATAGCAAAAGAAAAGAAAGTTGCTTTAATGGAGGCTAACAGTAAATTTAAAGAATAATGATTAATATTGAAAAAACATTTTATTTGCCATGTTATTATTTTACATACTTTATCATATCAACAAAGTATTATTTTTATTTTGTTTTTAAAATTCTATATAGCTTTTATATAGCCTTATATAGGTTATTGTTTCTTTTTTAATTAATATGTTACTTAATTTTTAGTATTTCAGTTAAATCTTGTACAGCATTATTCCATGTTAGTCTGAATAGTAATTAATAATTTGTTCAAGTTTACCAAGTTTTATAATAATTAGTTAATACTCAACTATTTGTATAGGTTAAGATACAAATAAATGAACAAAGATGTAATTTTTTATTTTGTGATACAATCATTTTATTAATACAAAGTCTGAATAATCTGTTGAACTTTTCTAATAATTAGTTAATACACCAATATTTTTGTATAATATTTAGGATACAAATAAATTAACAAAGATGTGATTTTTATTTTTTATTTTGTGTTTCAATAAAAAACACAAAATATTTTGTTGAAGGTGAGTTATTAATTTTTATAATAATTATTAGGTTCAAGGTTGATAAATGAATAATTCATAATTTAATAATAATTCTCTAAATATGAAAATATGAATCTATCATTAGCTGTTGCATACGTTTTCCTGCCATAAGTTCTGTATTATTACGATTTACATTTGGATCATTTGGAGCAGCATAGTTATTTAAAAGTCCTAAATCATTTTCATTATATTCATTATTATCATCTATGAGAGGTAGTTTGTTAATTATGCAAATATTGTGTAATATAGTGCAGGCATTAATTATACTAGAAGCTTTCTCTGGTTTGTAGTGGAGTACTCTATGTTTAAGTAAACACCTAAAAAAATATAAATAGGTATTATAAGTTTGTAGGTAGGCAGGTAGTTCTAGAGTAAACATAGGGTAATACCTAAATCTCATTTTAAGAACACCATTACACCGTTCTATAATTGATCTCGTTCTACAAAACCAAGTATTATATCTAGCTTCCGGGCTATTTGGTTGATATTCACTAAGCGGTGTCAATAGCCACGGTCTCAAACCATATCCAGAGTCCCCTATTTTAAGAAGTAAATCAATAGTTACTAATAATTACATTTATAGGTACTTATGTAATAAATAATTAACTGAAATGTACCCAATAAAAAACAAGACGTATGTCCTATGGAATGCAAATGTTTCAACAATCTTAAGACAGGACTAAGACGCCAAATATGACTATCATGAGAACTTCCCGGAAATTTTGCACATACATTTAAAATTTTCAGGTTTGAATCACAAATCTTTATTAAACATAGTATACAACATTTTATACTATATATTATTTATTCAAACTTAAAAATAATCATTTATTCAATTTAAAAATGCATAATATCATGTTTAAAATTACCAGTTGTGTATTAATGCTGTGGTAGCCTTTTCGATTAACATATACATGCTCAGGATAAATGAGATCGTCTCTATTGGGTGGTACAATAGCAATATGAATTCCATCAATGACACCAATTACTCCTGGTATTCCAAATTTTTAATAGAAACTTAGCAAAAAAATAAATGTACCTACTTAAGTTAAATGTTATACAGTAGAGATTTTAATGAAATATATTACCCTAAACGAACTTCTTTAAGTTCACTAACAGAACTTGGAAAATGTATATATTTGTTGAGTATTTCTGGAACATTCAAAGCATTGGCTACTTCAGTAATGCATCTACTTACAGAAGCTTGACTCACAGAAGCACCTCTATGTTCCCCAATATCTTGCTGGTAGCTTCCACTTGCAAAAAATCTTAGTGCTGTTAATAACTAACAATACAATAATATTATTGGTATAAAAACAGAAAATACCATGATAAACCTATCAAAAATAACAGTGCCTAAAATTGTGTACAGTAGCAAAATCTAAGTAAAATAATTGTTATTATTTAATTTTACCATAAGTTAACTGACTCAATCTATTTAGTCTTTAATTTGAAATTTCTAGTCATCTATCAAGGACTATTATAATAATTAATAAAAACATGATTCATTTTCTATATTGTGTTTTGTTATTAAATGTATTTTCTGATACCTATAGCACAATAAAAATTAATAAATATAATTTTTGAATAGTAGGTAGGTACCTATTTAGTGATGTGGAAATTATTGTAGTAAATAGACCTATATACTATACAATACTACCTAATAGTAGGTAAGTTATATTAATGTATAAAAATCAATTTATATTGATTAATGGTTAAACATTAGGTATAATAAACTTATAACAATAACTAAATATTAATAAATAACAAAAACAATTATGGAACAAAGTCATATTATGTGCACTACCTACTATAGATTCATTAGGTATAGATATTTTCAAATATTTTGGTGCATGGAATCAGATTTGTACAAGTAAAATAAGCAAATTTTAAGCACTGAACAATACATTTTATATTTGTGTGTATTAAAATTTTTTATAACTAACCTTTCTTTTAATACTTAGTCCAGCAGATGTATTTGGACCTTTTATAAAAGGAGTCAGGAGATTAGTTAACTCTTGCACTAGAATTTTACTTAATCGATAGGTCCCAATGAATTGCCGGTCAGAGAGTACTTAAAAATTAAAATGTTTATTATGATAGCTAATTTTTATAAATTTTTATAAATTATATTGATATGATTAAATATATTAAAAAAATAATAAAATCTAAGAGTATCAATTTATAATACATACTACACTTCAAAATGTATAAAGCGATTTTAACTGGATATTTACAGGCAAGTAAAGTATCCTATTACTTGATTAATAATTAAAATGTATGTAATTACCAACGAAAGGATCTTCTTGCATTAAAACTCGTCTTCCTTCATTTTCAAAGTTCATATCGTTAAATATTTCCATATTCATTGCATTTAATTGCATATTATATACTTCAAAATCGTCATCAATTAATGCCATATTGCTTAAATGGTAATTTACATAGTCTACATGTATTATTAATAGAAAGTTAACGAATATCTTTACAGTTCGAGGCGTTAGATCGTAGATAAAATATAAAGAATATACTAAACGAGTGTTGTGGAAATAATTCGAGAAAAAAGAAATGAAGACATGTGAAAATGTTGTGTCGAAAACCGTATTCGTCACCTAATTGACTATCGAAGAAAACTATCGAATAGTAATGTCGGATTTGTAGTCGAAAACCGTTTGAGAATAGGGTTTTTTTTTATAATCGAAACCACAGTTCCTTTCGACCAATTTTTGATCGAAAGCCGATTTCGATACCTTTGAGAATAGGCCCCCTGGTCCGAACAGTAGTTGTTCTATAGTATAACAGCGGTTATACTGTGACCAACTTTATTTGGTGTTGCATAACAAGTCGAGGGCTATTTTCGATTTGCAGAGCGGAGCGACGGCGCCGAGGAGCGTAGCGACGATTGCCGCTGACAAGGCATCACTGTAAATTATTTCTTATTGTTGGTGTCACTGCTGGATCTCTGGTATATTCTGGTACGAGTTGTGGTGGTATATTTAACTCGAGAAATGTCGGTGACGAAACGGTGGTGCCGAGTAGGGTGGCGGCGAGAAGAGTAGGTTCGACATAGTACATACATTGTAAAACCAATACATTCATCGCTTCGCTAAGAATCTAAAATGTAATGATTGAATAGTAAAGTCGAATAGTGTACTAAAGAATAATAATAATATAGAAACCCAAACATAACATGGTCTGAAACTCAGTCTCCGAATAACATAATTCTTATTAAACATGGATATAGTTTTAGTTATAGTTATAGTTAATAGTTATTGGTTACTCGATATTGTGTAAAGTACGGGCGTATATTTATAGCATTATTAGTTTGATGTTTTTACTTTTTAGTAATTTATTTACTGAAACCCCCGACGGCTGCCCCAAGACCATAAACAAGGACAGTATGACCCGCACGGCCGCACTGTATATTGAAAGCTATTTTAGAATAGGTACTAATGTACTATGGATCACGAAGTTAACACGGAAATCACCGCGGTGTATTTGCCGTCTGCGTTACTGTGTCACCGCAATGAATTTGTCTGGTCGATTACGTGTCGACTACTCGTTGGTGGCCCAGTGGCGGATTTAAGGAAAAACGCCCAGGCGGCATACGATATAAGGGCCCAAGAAGTATGAATCGTTGTAAATACCAACTCGTGAGGGACTTTCCTCATAAACACTTAAACTAGATAGGTATTGAAACAAAATAAAAAATGAAAAAATTTGTTTAAATTGTCCAAACAGGATATAATTTCTAAATAACCTTATCAAATTAAATTTAAATAAAAAAAATGTATATTGTTAAAAAACATAGTATCTTACTTATGTCATTCGGTAATTCAAGTAATTGTAAATTGTCTTCTGGCTTTCTGTTCAGCAAATATTTCAATAGTTGTATCTAGGTTTATTTTATTTGCCACTGATCTTTCTATAAAAAGTATACTGTACTCATTTAATGTTTTTTCACTTAATGTGGCACGACGATGTTCTTTGATTCTTTTTAAAGAACTCATTACTCGTTCCACACTTGCCGTACTAACAGGGATTGTAAGAAATAATCTGAAAAGACTGCTACACTCTGGAAAACTGTCTATCAAATTTTTATCAACGATAAATTCTAAGTAATTCAATGGACTATTGTTAATAAAATCATTATTTTGAGAAAAATATAAATCAATAAAACTAATTAACTCATATTTCAGAGAAATCATTGTATTTTTCAAGCAAAATACCGACATTGATATCCAAATCACCTTCTTTTAGCTTTTGTAAATTTTCAGGCATCAAAAACCCAAAAACTCCGTTGATCTCTTTAAAACCTGTAGCACGTTCTTGTAAGTAACTGCACATTGTATCAAGAACTTCATAATAACTGATTCTATGTTTATCAAACGTTTCTAAAGAAGAATCAGTAGCTTTTTCACCAGCCATTTTCTGAATTCACCGATTTCTCACTGTTGGAAAGTTAGCATGATCCAAACCCATTTGTCCCCAATTTGTTTTAGTTTTTGTCATGAAATTATTGTAAGATTTTTCATTTCTGAGATTTTTTAATTTTGTTAATGCTGTTAAAATACAATTTTAAGCCATTATCAAATCAATTTCTTTTTTGTAGTTGTAGTTGCGCGGAATTGAATATATCTAACACTGAATGCCACCATAACAAATTAAAAAAAAATAACCAATTAATTGATGATAGTAATGTCTGAGCAGCCATAATGTCATCACCAGATGCTCCAACTCTTGATATCTCATTTTCCAGGCAGTCTACAATGCATTTGATATTTTGAATTAAGGCTTCCACAGCTTTTAAACGCCCAACGAGTCTTACTCAAACTTTTTATATGGAGTTCCCTTTGCTTATCATTTTCTATCTGTTCATTGGACATCTCTTTCTTTAGTTCTTTGAGAAGCTGAATGCCAAAACTTTTCGGATTATTGGAAGAACGACTACTTACATCTAGAAGTGCCTCCCATCGCCTGTGAGAATGCGCAAAATAATTAAAAACTTTTTAATGATCGCAAAAAACACTTTAATTGAAGGACTTGTATTTTCTTCTACCGCATGTACTAAGACTAAATTTAACTGATGTGCAGCACAGTGAATATAAGGAGCGAATGTTTCATTACCAACGAATTCTTTTATTTTTGCTTGCAAGCCACCTTGTTTTCCTGCCATAACAGCTGCTCTTTCGTACCCTTGACCACACAAATGTTTCTTTTCCAATCCATACTTTTCAAATAACAGAGTAACTATTTCAGTACAAATATATGCAGCATCTCCTCTTTTAAGTTGAGTAAAACATAAAAAGCTCTCTTTTATGTAGATTTTAGGTGCATTTTTATCTTCTTTTTGAACAACAATGTATCGTAACAAAAAGGCCATTTGATCCAAGTTTGCTACATCTGTTGTTGAATCTGCAAGTAACGTAAAAAACTTTGCATCTTTACATTCATCTACAATTATTTGTCTGGTTTGATCAGCTAATGTACTTAATAACTCGTACATAATTGTTTTACTCCAGTACTTAATTCTATTTGGTGATTCAATATGAGTGAATAAAATAGGATTACGAAGCGAAATTAATTTAATGATAGTCAAGTAAATTGCAGGAAATTCATCATTTTCTAAATTTTCTCGGTGACCACGAAAAGCCATGCCTAAACCGGACAAAGTTTTTACAGTATCGAAAAGAATATTCAAAATCGTGGTCCATTTCTTAGCTTCTTCACTGATCTGTTTATTAAGTTTATGATAAATATCAGATTTCTGAAGAAATGTTGCGGCAGTGACTGCATTATTAAGGTGCAATTTACTTAACCCAAGTCTCATAGATGATTGATGAATGTGTTTCCAGGTGGTAAAACCAGTGTACCAGGCACTTCTTTCTGCAACCCCATCTCCAAATAACCAAGAATAGTGACAATACGCATAATGTTTTGAAGGTGAATAGGACAACCAAGGACTGCAGTTGTCTCCAAAAAATGGCTTCTTTTTGTTTATATAATACCATGATGAGGAAAAACGACGTTTGTCATTGGACTGTTTAAATTCCTCAACTAATAAATCAAATTCTTTTGGTTGACAGGGACCTGCTAATAATAACCTGTCTTCGTTTAATTTAGAACAGTTTTCATAAAGACCCTTATCATTTTCAAATTTGGAAAATGTAGATGTTAACACTGTTAACTCATCAATAAATGGAGATAAAGATGCTGATTTTTCCTTATAATTGGTAACAGATTGATCAGTTAAAATATTTTAGATTTGAATTGCGATTCAATTTGATTATGATTTATTTGGGTGGTTGAAATTAGAAATTGACTCTGACCAAGATTAGTTACAAGAGATTGACTTTGACGAGATTCTACATAAATAGATTTGTTTTTATTTATAGATCCACTTGTACTAGGTAAAACAATAAATTCATTGACTTGTTCTTTCAGAACTTCATTTTTAAAAGAAACCTCGTTTTCGTTTTCTTGCGAAGTACTTGTAAAACGGAAAAACTTACTGACTTTCGCTTGTTTCGAATTAGTAGCTACTTCCTCTAAAAGTATTTTCTCCTTTTCTTTTCTTTTGGTACTACCGCTTTTATGTTTGGTATTGTTCGAAATTGCCGCCGTTTTTATCACGGCTTTTGCAACCGGTTCGCGAGACGGCGCATCGCGCGACCCGTAGTCGCCGGACTCCGGCCGATTGTTGATGTAGTTGATTCTCTAGCATTTTATCATTCACTTCATTTACTAGTTTCATCATAATATTATTTATTATTTATTAATATCAGTCAGTTAAGTTAATTTAACATTTAGAACATTAAACTATAAGTTAATGCTGTTAATAGTAAGCAAATATCATATTTAACTCAAAAATGTTTAAAGTTAATAGCTATGGCAATATTTTTAAACTTAATTCTCTTAGTTAAAAAGAAGTTAATTTATTTACTTTTAATAATTTAAACCTTGGTCACATGTTTTTTAAATGAACTGGAAAATATAAGTTATTACTTATTAGTCATTAGGTAGTTACTTTAGAATTTTTTAAATACCTTGTTATCAAATGAATAAGAAAATTAACTGTTGTGTTGATTTGAAAAATTAAAAAAAAAATTCTCTACCTACTTTTAATCATAACAATATTACCACTTGCCTTAAAGCAAACACAAACTCTATTAATAATAATAATAAAAATTACCATATTATTGTAATAGAATAACTTTTCACCTGAAATATTGACGGTTTTTGATATGGCATCCCAAGTACTTGTTTTGGCTCGATCATTGCGATATGATTTTTTTGAATAATCATACAGACGATCATGTTTTCTATCTCTTGAACTAGTTTAATGGTAAGTGTTTCTTCAGTCATCGTACAAAATGTTGGTAATTATTCCAAATATAAATAGGTAGGTACTGTGTATTGAACTGAGTACTGACTATAATAATATACTAGAGATTAGTGAATAGTGAATCTACACGTCTATTCAGTACTACAGTACCTACTCGACATCACGAATTGAAAGGAGAAAATAGAATTAGCCCAACTAGGTATACAAACAAAAATATAACACTATTAACCACAAACCTATGAGATAACTAGTATCATAGAACCAGTTATGACCAGTTTCATAGAACGACGAACGGCTGGGTTTCTCGATACAATGTTTATTGTTACCAAGTTGAAGTTACAAATCTATGATACCTTATTATTTATATAATATTATTTGGATAAATTAAATAAATAAATACTTACGAATTATTTTTTCTCTACGTATGCTGTGCCGCAGCAAAAACAAAGTAAAATAAAATAAAATATCGATAATTATTTATATTTTGACTTTCCGCCGCACGCGCACTGCAAGAAAAAACCGCCATGGCTCACTGCAAGCAGCGCGCCGCATACACGTCGTCACTGCACCGCCGCCGAACTACATCGGTGTGGGCATTTCCATAAGATAACGTGTGTTCTATTTTAAATGCGGCACTGCATACAGTGCGCCGCGAACGCGCCGCAACCGCACTGCATTGGTGTGCGCCGGGCCTAAATAAATAGGTATTTTTTTTTTTTTTTTTATTTATTTATCAATAACAATTTTTTACAATTTACAATACACAAATGATGATTACCATACTTGATTATCTATATCTTTTAAGCATAGCTTGAGTTAGAGATAGAGAGTGTAACAATGCTATTCTCAAAAAGATCAAAAAAAAAAGAATAATAATATACAATTCTATAAATAAATAAAATGTATACAGTTTAGTTAGTTATTTAAATAAAACAATTTTAAAATAAAAATATGGAGAAATCAAATATTACAATAGAAAATAATAGACTTGTTTTAAAAATATTATAAATTTAGAATTAAGATTCATAATAATAATAAGGTAATACCAAAAAAAAAAAACAGAAAATTATTTTGACATTATCAAGTTAAATAACTTGAATATAACTATCTATTAATATATTCATAAAAACAAATAATAATTAAACTAACTTCAAGAATAAATACTTATAAACACATTGTTTAACACTACTTTGATGCCGATGGATGTTTTTTTTATACTCATATGGCATTAAGTTGAAGTACGTAGGCCCCAAGTAGTCTACAAATGATTGACCGAAAGATTTTTTGGGATATTTAACTGGAATATTGTAAACCATATTTTCTCTTTTATTTTCAGAAAATGTTTTATTTTTCCCCTTTATTAATTGTTTAAAAATAAACATGATTGCTATTTTTTTAAAGAGGAATTTAACTGGTATACCACCTAAATCCCTATAGTTTCGACTAGTCAACCCTTCAAGAGCATACTTATTCAAACAATATTCTAACTATTTTATTTTGATTTACTTGTAGCTGTTTTAACATACATTCACCTAGTCCACCGCATATTAATAACCCATACTGATAAATCGACTGATATAAAGCAAAATATACTATACGAATTGTTTGTGTAGGTATTAAATTCTTAAGCTTTATAAATTTGTAAGTTATTGTACGTAACTTTCCTAATAAATTATGTATATGTAAATTCCATTTTAAATGTTTATCAAAAACAATACCTAAATATCTGATTCTAGTACCTTCATTTATTATATTACATGTATGTATGTTGCAAAGATCTGTATTAAGGCATCTATGTATGGTTAATGAGTTACAATTAGTATTAGTTGAGGTCCTATTAAAAGAAAAGGACATAAACATCGTTTTATCTTCATTTAATGTTAGATTTCTATTACATAGACCTTTATAAACTTTATTCAAACCAAATGTAGCTTTATCATGAACTCCATTCCACAATTTGTCCGAGAAAAGTAAACATGTATCATCCGCGTAAGTAACGACCAAACCATCAATATTAATATCACAGATGGAGTTAATATATAATATATACAAAATAGGCCCCAACACACTGCCTTGCGGAACTCCGTAATTAATAGAACTTTCATGACCAACAACATTATTTATTTTTACAATTTGTTTTCTATTTATTAAGTAACTCTTAAACCAATTTAGACTAACATTTTTTATTCCAAAACTAGGTAGTAACTGTAATAGAATTTTATAATTAACTGTATCAAATGCCTTTGCCAAGTCCAAGAAAATCGCTATTACTTTGTTGCCACTATCTAATTCTTTATATAAAAACTGAGTTGTACTAAAAAGAGCGTCATCTGTACCAATACCAGGTCTAAATCCATACTGGTTTTTAGATAAAAGTTTGTTATTTTCCAGAAAAGTAATTAACCTTACTTTAATTATTTTTTCTAGGATTTTGGAAAAATTTATTAGCAGGGATATTGGCCTATAATTGTTAATATTCTTACTATCTCCACCCTTTAAAAGAGGTTTAATAATTGCTACCTTTAGATTATCTGGAAAAACACTTCGCTTTATACCGAGGTTATAAATCTAAACAAGCGGATCAATTATTAATTCTATAATATGTTTTAATAATTTAGTCGTTACTCTGTCACAACCAGTCGCAGTATCATCTTTAGAGCTGTTTACAATTTTTAGAACTTCAGAACTCAATTTTTTCTAAAAAAAATTTATCAAAACAAAAAGTATTATTAACAATTAGATTTTCATTATTTACCTCATTACTAAAATTCTCAGCTAATTTTTTTCATACGTTTACAAAGTAATCGTTAAAAATATTAGATACTGTTTTAGGATCCGTTTCTGCATCAAACATTTGGTCATTATTTACTACCGTTTCAATTTTATCCTTGTTATTTGATTTAGAGCGTGTTATTTCATTTATTAGTTGCCATGTTGCTTTTGAACTATGAGAGACACTCTTAAACTTTATTTCATAAAAACTTATTTTTGCAAGTCTTAGAACACTTATATATTTATTTTTATATTTTTTATAATAGGTAACTAATTTAACATTATTAGGATTTTTCTTACATTTTAATGATAGAGCTTGTTTATGTCGTGTAGAACATAGTAAACCTGCACATCCACTGTTTTAAACGTTTATTTTTACAACTTACCACTTTATTTACAGTTGATATATCAATAGCCTTACTAATTATATTTTGAAATGTATTAAAACACTATCGTTAGTTTTGTTATATATTTCACACCATTTTTCTGTTTGTAATAACAATTTAATTTTATCATAATCAATTATAGAAAAAGTATTATCTCTAGTTTTTAAGATATTGATTATTGGTAAAGAAACACAGATAGAAAAGTGGTCACTTATAACAGTCTGCAACACACCAGAGTTAATTAAATTAATTAAGTGTTCATTACTGTTAATAAATATATGATCTAGACAAGCATGATTACGACCATTAGGTAATCTGGTATTAATCATGATCACAAAAAAATAGTTTTCGTTCGGTTGGCGCATCTCCCACTATTCTAACCACAAAACCATTGCTCGTAGTTCTCCGCTTTTCATTGGACGGCAATGTTATTGACGCCAAAATACAAAACTTCATAATTTATTATCGTATTTAATGATAATGCAACAATTGAAAGTTTATTTGTTAATTGTTTCGATTTCGTTTTACATTTTTTCAACACAATTTAAAAATGCCGAAGTGTGTATTCGGAGGTTGTTCCAGTGGCTGTAGGAAAAAATTAGTTTTCTTGAACAAAACAATAGTGTTGCATAGGTTCCCCAAAGATGATGAAATGAGGAAAACAAATTAACAAAGATAAGATCAATAATTTTGATTCTGGTATTAATGGTTTTTTTATTCACTTCTATTTACTATACCTTTAACTTTCAAGTACATAAATTTATTTGTCATTATTATTTAGCTGTAGTTTGCTCATTACATTTCAAACCATATCATTATAATCTTTCAAAAAAACATTCTACCAATAAAAACTATGCTCGTATACTTAAAGATGATGCAATACCTTTGAAGTAAGTATAGTAATGGATGTATTGTATTTAATATAATCTGTAATATTTGTTGTTTAAAAACATTTTTATTTTTAAAGTTCTTATGGAGTAGATTTCTATGACTTGCCTATACGCAGAACATTTACTCTTGTTTCGGCAGAATTATGGACTCCAGCTGGAAGGTTTTCTGTGTATGAATATTTATATTAAACATTATTTATATTTTATTAAATTATAATTAAATGTTTAGAGAAATTTCGCCTGATGAAAACATATCAGAAACATCAAAAAAATGCTGTGTTAGATTATTGAATGATGACAATTATCGAGGTCTGGGTGTTAAACCTCTTACAAGTGATGATGATTTGATTTTAAGGTAAGAATAATAACATAAAATCAATCAATTAGTATTAGTAAAAATTAATAATACCTAATTAAAAATTATTCAATAGACCTATAAAGGACTAGGTGTAGAAGTAATACAATTTAGTTTATAGAGACTGTGCAGTGGTACACCTAGCGCTCCCCGTAGTCAATGTGCTTACTTTTACCGGGAAAGAAATCAAGCGCGCATTGGGCATAACGTATTGTGATGTACGTAAATGCCTACGTTTAATACTTTAATGTTTAATTTTAATGTATCGTATTATTTGTTATACTACAATAATATTACATTTTACATGTTTCCATTGTGATCTATAAATATTTTTATAGATACCTATATAATTCATTAAATTATAATATATGTTGAATGTTGATAACTGATAAATCGACAATCGAATTAATTAATGCTTTACGTACGACGTATTGTACCTAAAGACTAACTAAATTAAACTATTTTTCACATAGGTGTTTTGATTTTCCTTATAATAAACAAATATGAGTAAAAAAATCTAATAACAATTGTTGTGTGGTGAATTGCAATAATACGTACAAAAATAGTACAAATGATTGTTTTACCACCCAAATATTATTATCATCTTTAAATGATTCTTCCATTCATGCTAACAACGAAGCCAATATTGAAGGGAATGTAATTACTGTTCCAGAATCTGATTTTCAGCTACTAAAACAATTTGAAGTAATTTTATAAATACTTCACTTTCCCTTTTATAATACCTAGGTTCTTAGTTTAAATTGTTATTACTTTAACATGGCTTATGTATTGTTTTAAGATTGATACCATAGAGTATATAGAGGCGCCCTAATTGAAATAATATGAAGCTAGCCTCTAACCGATGGAGCAAATCGTTAAAGTCCTCGAGCGACTGATTAGGTGAGGCATAGCAGCAGTATATCTGCACTCCGTTGAGGCGAGCTGAGATGAACTCCCGGTCGCGTTCGACGTTCGCTATGGTCACAATGTTGCTCGCGATGTAGATTGCAGCCCCACATGCTCCTGCGCTAGCGAGCCATGCACAGGAGTCGGTACCCACTCTGTAAGGGTCACTTAAGAGCGCGATATCAATCTGCTCCTCAACCATGTATTGTGCGATTAGGTCTTGGGCCGCACTGCAATGGTTGAGGTTGCTCTGGACGAAGCTCAGCTCCATCACTGCGCTACGTCTGCCCCCGCCGCCGCCACATCATCTGGCAACTCCTTCTTCCCGAGGATGGACGTGGTGGACCGCTGCTGTTGATGCTGTTCGGGTTGTTGCTGCCGCGTCATCCCCTGGTGCTGAGGCTCTGTGTGATGCATGTAGTCCTTGGCCAAGTGGTCGTCGGCTTTGCACCTAAAGCAGCGGCGAGGCTTGGCCTCGTTCCGGCACTCGGCAGCCAGGTGACCTTTCCCTTGGCAGCGGAAGCAGGTTGGTTGGTTGCTGGCCAACAGTTTGACCCTGCACCTGGTCCACTCCACGGTGACCGCTCTCTTCTCCGCCAGCGTGATTGCGTCCTTGAGCGGCAGGTGGAGGCTCGCAACGAACTCCCCTCTACCATCGGAGTTTTTGCGGATGGTCACGTTCTCGGAGCGGTCTCCGGTGACTCCCGCCTGAGTGACGACCGCAACGACGTTCTCTGCCTCTGCCCATTCCGGAATTCCCAGCAGTAGAACGGGCGTACGGGGCTCGGGTAACCTGACCCTGGCCGCATCTCCTACCACCTCCTGGATCTTTCCGGCTAGCAGTGTGGCTTTTTCGCTCCCCTCAACCTCGAGGAGTATTCCTCCCGCTCTGGTCTTTCTTGTCGTCAGGACCTTGACGCCAAGGGACTGGAGGTTGATCGATCCCGACACCTTTTTCATCACGGAGGCAAGGGAGCCATCTTCCGCCGGTCGGTCGATAGTGACCGCCATGGATCGCGGAGCCCGCTTCCGCAGGAGAGCCACTTGGTCGGTGGTCGAGCGTGGTTGCTGGGCCGGCTTCGGTGGCTTCCTCATTCTAACGACCTCGCTCCAGGTCTGCTGCTACTGGGGTTCCTGCTGCGGTTCCTGTGGCTGTTCATGCTGTTGTCGCTGCTGGTATTGCACCTCCGGCTGCAAGGGTTGCTGGCACTATCAGTCTGTTGTCTCCGCGGGAGTTGCATGCAGTCCCTTGCAAGATGGCCCTCGTCTTGACACCTGTGACAGCGGCGGGGCTTTGCATCATTGTGGCATTCAGCGGCGAGATGGCCTTTTCCTTGGCATCGGTAGCAGGTGGGCTGGTTTTTTTCTATCAGCTTAACTCTGCATTTCGTCCATCCTATGACAACTACCTTTGTTTCCGCCAGCTGAATAGCGTCCTTGAGAGGCAGGGTTAGGCTGGCTACGTACTCACCCCGGCCACCAGCGTTCTTCTGGATTCTAACATCCCCGGCTGCGACCCCAGTGATTCCGGCTCGCACGAGTCCTTCTAGGACCTCTTCGACCTCTACCCATTCGGGGATGCCCAGTAGCAGGACGGGAGTCCGGGGTTCGGGTAGCCTGACCCTAGCAGTGTCCCCAATTACTGCCCGGATCTTGTCAGCCAGAAGAGAGGCTTTCTCGATCCCGTCAACCTCCAGTAGTATACCGCCAGCTCTCGTCTTTCTCGTTGTCAATACGCTGACACCGAGCGATGCGAGGTTGATTGAGCTGGACACTTTCTTCATCGCAGCGACTAGTGAACCGTTGTCGACAGGGCGATCGATGGTGACTGCCGCCGTTTTTGGGACCCTGCGCTGTAGTAGGGCAAGTCTCTCCGCAGCCGTGGGTTGCATCTTTTTTGAGGGGGGGGATCTTCCTTCTTTGACTTCTTGGTCCTCCTCGCCACTTGACTCCATGTAAGCTGCTGCTGTTGGTCATGATCTGCTTCCTGGCTTGGTTGCACCGGCTCTACCCGATGTTGTTGCTGCTGCTGGTGCTGTTCCTTGTTGCGCCGATTCTTCTTTTCTTTCCTCCCCGTGGCCTGCAGTCCCAGTCGCTGTCCGGGCTGGTTCTGTTGAGGCTGCTGCTGCTTCCGCTTCACGCCTGCCAGCTGAGGCTTAGGAGGAGGTGGTTCGCAGGCGGGAGCGTCTGTGTTGGTAGTGGCGTCCTTAGTCGCCACGCCTGTTTGTGTGTGTTGTGACTTACAAACGTTACTCCTGGTGCCTGTGCTGGGCGTCCTGTTCTTAACTTTGGTGTATTGCGTCAAGACCACTCTTGAATTTGCTAGGGTTTCCTTGAGCTCCTTGTGCACGTTCCTGTTGCTCTTTACAAAGGCACACATGGAATTTATATATCCCCGAAGCATACCCAGGAGTTCATCTTCGTCCAGGGCACTGATGTCGATGACCCTCTTCTGCGAACTGGCTGTTGGCCGTTCCTTATCTCCGATTGGTCCTGGTTTCCGTTGCGTGCCACTTGGCACGACTGTCTCAGCAGTCGTATTTTTGCCGGATGAGAGGGCCATGCTGGACACCCCCTCATTCGGGATCTGGCTTGTTGATATCGACCTTTGGGGCGAGCCACCTCCAACTGCCGTCTCCTGGTGTCCGACCACCCCAGGTAGGGTGGCACCAGGACGAGACTCATCATGATTACTGTTCTTCTCCATTTTTATTTTAGATGGCTGTGCCTCCACTGACGGCGCCAGCCTCACGCCGTCTGTCCTTTTTCCGGTCGTTGCCCTGATCTTCCGGGACACCAGGGGTCGATCGCGTCCCCGGTGGTGGTTTTCCGGTTTCCTTCCGCGTCCGTTTGCTGGTGTTAGCAGGTGGACGAGACCTGCCGGCCCCGATCGGTGAAGGTCCTTGCTGGCTCTGTGTACTCCGACTACAGCTGGTTAAGGCCGCAGCCGGGTATGGGACCGCTTGGTAGGGCCATTCGGCTCGCAAGCTCCCCCACCGCGTCAAGGTGGGTCCCGTCGGGGGAGACCACAACGTTACCTAACCAAACTTTTTTTTTTTTTTGTGTTGAATCACGGCGCTACAGAAGGGCACTTCACCCGTTTAGGGCCGTCCTTCCTCCTGTATCCGTATCATTTATTAAAATGAACACACGACAAAATGTAAAAATAACATTTGTAAGGAGCATTCGCTCAACAAAAAAGAGAGGGCTCTACACCTCTAAAACTCGCCTTCGGCGTACAATTTAATAACTTAACTAGTTCAGTTCTGATTTCGTTGCCGCTCTCTTTCCTCGTTTTCCCTGGTTGACTGCACTGTATTCACGAAGTCCCTTACCGCGTCCCAGTTTCGTCTCCTTTTCAACATGCATGGTATTATGCGCTCCGGGGTCACCGCTGCCTTCACGTGCGCCTTAAAGCCGAGCACTTTATGGAGTACCACTCCTAGGTACTTGATGTTGTCCATCAGCTCTATGCGGTTACCCATAATTTTGAACTCTGGCAGTCTGTACCCTCTCTTTGTGGTTAACATCACCGCCTCCGTCTTCCTCACAGACAGGGTTAGGCCGGCGCTCGTCATCCATTCTGTGACTCTGCTCAAAGCCTCATTAGTTGCCGACTCGAGCAGCCATGTTGTGTGGCCCGTTGCCACCACAGCCACATCATCAGCAAAGGCCACTAATTCGGTGGACGACATTCCGCGTTCGTTCCCTCCTGTGTCCACTTGTAGGAGTTCGTCGTACATGACAAAATGTATTCCTCTCCTATACATTATTCTCCTGTATATTTCTCTTCTGCCGATTCCTCTTCTGTCCATTCCTCTCTTATCCCGGGCCCATCCTCCGGTCTACATCTGGTTGACACATTCACACCCCCTGATTTAAAACCAGGGGATCCTGTGAATGTGGCAACCCGGTGCAGACCATATTTGGCAGCTGTGGTTACCAAAATTGATGGTGACAATGTGCACTTTTTTCATCCTGCAATCGAGAAGAAAATAGAGCACATTGTCAACATCAAATTTGTCAAACCCTTTCAACCCCAAATACAGGAGGATGGGTCAATTTTATTGACGAAAGTTAGGAAGGAGAAAAAAAGGAGTGCTGCTGATGAGGTACTTGTCAAGACCTATGAATTAGCTCTTGATAGGTACCTTAAAGGCTAGCCTTCTTCAGTTCTCTTCTTCATAGCTTTCATCAATAAAGTAATGTGAATACTGTTTTTTTTTTTTAGCTCCTTTCCTTCTGTATATTTCTCTCCTGTATATTCCTCTCATGTATATTCCATATGTATATAATGTAAATAATGTACATAGTGTAAATAATGTATATAATGTAAATAATGTATATAATGTAAATAATATAAATACTGTATATAATGTAAATAATGTATATTATTATAATTTGTATTATTTTCTACTGATTAATGAAAATAAATAAAGTAAAAAATTTACAATATCTTAAATATGACAATATAAAATATATAATATATACTGTTTTATATGATCCTGAGAAAAAAACCAATATAAATGTTTCAATTCATTACCATTTTTATACGATGAACAGGGTATAGGATATTCGCAATTTTATTTTAAAAGATATACATAGCTTTTAAATTTTTAACAGCTTCTTCAGCAAACCGTAATCTGGTTTTTCAGCAGGTTCCAGATTATAAATCATAATCATAGTTTCAAAATAAAATGTAAACAGTTTACACAAATTTAAAATGACAAAAGTGCGTCTTATTGTTGTTATTTTTTCACTAAAAGAATTTATAATACTTACAATTCGGTACATTATTAAATAATTGTTTTTTTCTATTTGGCCCTGCTTTTAAAATTGCATCCTTCATCTCACTTTTAGATTTAATTGTTTTCGGCAACATTAAATTTGTCCAAGGTAATTTTATTTTTAACCATTGTAAACCATTGTACATTAAACTTTCTAGATCACCTCGTCGAGTTGGCACTACAAAGTAAGTACAATTTTTATAAAATGGGCTGGTACGACACCAAATTTAACACGATAACCAAAATTTTGATTTTTAAATAAATGTATTCATCCCAAAGATTAATAAGTTTAAGTACTAATATGAATATATTACAAATGTACGATTATGAATGTAAATAATATTTAAGATGTTTATATTCATATTTAAAAATGGTGGGAAAACGCCAAACCAAAACATGTACCTAGGTACTAATACACATTTACCACGATGTTTCTAGAAATTAAGTCTAGAAAAAAACCCAAAGAAGAGTGCCTCATTACGAATCCTCATCACAGTACCTTTTTTTTTGAGATACGCAAGATGGGCAGCTGCTTCAACTGTCATCAGAAGGGTAGCGTACCCATTCAGAATATGCAACCCCACGACGACAACCCTCAAGTCAGGAGCAGGCCATTGCCGCCCATACCTGACCTGGTGCTTTCGAACACCACTAACGCATCAGCAAAGAGATTTGGAGCACTTTACTATTATGGCGAACGCACCGACGAAGACTTCAGCTTCAGGAAACGAGAACATTTACAAACAAAATCCGAGCCGTGGTATTTTGGCAACATCAAAAGATTAGAAGCTGAGAAACAATTACTTTTGCCAATAAATGATGATGGATCATTTTTAATTAGAAATTCAGATAGTGAAATACATGGTTACTCTTTGTCTGGTGAGTTAATTGGACATATTTTTTTTCCAAAGAATGAGCATAAGCTACTTGACGAAGATAAATCTTTTTACCATCAAAATTGTTCTTATAATCAGATTCACAAATTGGCTATTTTTAATTTATCTAAAATAAATTAAATCAAATTTTATTTTTTTTATTTTCAGTACTAAAAAATAAATACATTTTACACAGGGTCTCTCAATAATAAATTAAAAATATTAATTAGAACAAAAGTTATTCCAAAAATCAGTTCCTTCTGTTACACCTAGTACCTATATTATGTACATTTATTTATAGTTCGCTGTGATGATAGAGTCAGACATTACCGAATTAAACAGTTTTATGATAGTGGATACTTCATTGTAAGGCGTACAACATTTAACACTCTACATGAATTAGTAAATTACTATAGTAAGATAGCTTTGAAGCCTTGTGTACAGGTAAGATTTAATCTTTTAATTAAATTATAAGTTTATAAATTTACTTTATTTACTCATGTTTATTTTTTTGATAGGCGAAGAAACCAGTCAATATATAATATATTATGTCATTACAATTAGTATTATTAAGCAAAATATAGATATTTTTGTTTTTATAAATTGTATTTATTAAGCAGACTGTATAATCGTGTCTATTTCTGTATCTAAAGCATAATTTATATCTTCTACACTGACTTTAAGTGACACTTTATGGTGCATGTCGATGATCCCATTTTCTAAACATATCAGATTGATATTTTTTAATCTATGTGCCATCTGAAGCAGTTTTTGACAATTTGAACTGTATGATAGTATACCTTAAGTTGAAAAAATAATAAAAATCTAAAATAGATTTAGAATCTAAAATAATTTTTTAGACATAAACTATAGTCAAAGTAGATAAATAAAATTGTACCTTTATCCAAGCAAATAACTTTGAGTTCAGACAAACAATATCGAGAGAATTTTCGTATTTTCCTGTTAACATTGTAGCTCGTGCAACTGCCATCAAAAAACATTGTTCGATCAGACAACAACTTCTGAAAAAATGAATAAATAATAAAACATTTTTGATAATTGCTATTGTTCAATTCCAATTAATCAAATCATAAAAATATTTATATAATATTACACAAAGTAATTGCATTTTTCCTGTTAAATAAAACAACTCAAATTATCATTAGGAAAGTGAGAGTTTGTGTATTTAAAACCATTGTGTTCAAATGTTGTCCAGGCAGTTAATTTTGGGAAACAATTATAAAATATGAGACAACAATTATGTAGGTTTCAAAGCTATTGTGAATACTAGTCTAAGTTTTATTGTATAGTGGCAATATTATAAAAATGTTTAATTATTTAATAAGAATATTGTTAATCAACAATTTTACCTGATAAAATTCACACATAATTTATACATTGCTGATTCAATTAGCCAATTAATAATTATAATATTAATGTTTGTTGGCACCATATTATCATATGTATCAGATGCATTTCTCAGAGAGACAGGTACAGGTTTGGGTGTCACAGCATATCCAATTTCCGTAGCAAGTTCATTGGACTTTTCAACACTTTTCCCTAAGTAATATTTATAAATAGTAGTTATTTATTTATAATCATGATTTATAAAAAAATTGTATTACTTGGAGGTTTGTATTTTAACAAAAAATCATGTACTGTATCATACAATTTAAGCAATGTGTCCAAAGTTAATGTTTTCATCCAAATTTTTCCAGAACCAAAATTAGAATCGTTATCTAATACAATATAAAAAAACATATATGAATACCGCATGCACGAACACTTGTCAGCTGTAATAAAACAAAGAAATATAATGACCTTAGATGGGCGTACTTTTATTAATGACTTAATACAAAAAAATATAAAAGGATGTATAAAATACCCTTTTATCTACTGATTCTTGTTCTATTGATTTTATTGGATAGTTCAATATGCTCACTTTCCCATCACTTAGATAGAGTCCTGTCTTGCCATTTAAAGTTTCAGTTATTCCTAATTCTTTATGTAATATAGAGATATAACAAATAAAATCTGCAATTTAATTTTAACATCTAAAAAATAATAAAAATGTATACAACTAATTACTAGAAGCATCACGACCAAAGTCAATATTTAAGGGCATGAATCTCGTACGTGAACTTGTAGGATAAAGATATAATGTACAGTTGGTTAGTTGTCGATCCAGCATCCCTCGCTGCTATCGAAAGCCCCACTGCGCAGAATTGATATTACGATAAACCGAATCCTATCATAAGACAGTTCAATCTTTACGAAAACGGGACGGACGACGTGGACATGATTGAGTCGATATACCACTACACGTTATCAAAGATAGATAAACAGTTCTGGGACGGCGACACGCCGTATTACAATATCCCACTTCTGAAATGATAGCGTAACTAATTTATTAAAGTAAATAAAAATTATTGATGGTTGCGCATGGACGGCAGTCGTCGAAACTGGACGTCGGTGGCAAAAACGTCGCACACCGCGGTTCACAAAAGCAACATCGTGGCCGTGCATGAACAAATGGTCAATACATAGTTCATGGTATTGGTTATAATATATATAATACATAATATAATGAAAAAACATGGAATTCAATATTATACTACCACTAATTTACAATAAATAAATAATGTATTAATTCCTGTACGCGCAACCAACGTCCTCTCCATAGCGGATACGGTACGAATCTACGCTTGAATGCGTTATTCAAATTTCTTAAATTTTTACTAAAACTAAAATAAACTCAATACTAATAAGACTGGTTCTTTGGCCTGTTATGATATTTATTTATTTGTATGTTGTATGGTTCAGTTATAAATTATTATAATATGGGTGCAGCCTGCTGGCTTGAGATAATATGTGTGTATTGCACAAAAATAATATGTATAAATGTGTATTGCACAAAATAATATGTATAAATGTGTATTGCCGCTTGGCACAAAATATATATGTATAATAATAAAATGCGTATGTGTGGCCTGTTGCCGTTTATATATATGTATATAATAATTATAATAATAATAATTTAAGGCTCGTTAGCCTGTTACCCAGGGGCGTATTTAGGCACAGGCCATATAGGTCCGGGCCTAGAGCGGCAACATTATAGGGCCACAAATTTCAACGTTTTTTTTTTAGAAAATTATAAAAAGTATTTTTCATTTGATGAAATCAAACTTAACCAATTTTTTGTTCGCTCAAAATTAAGCATCTATCTACATATACCTACAACTGTATACTATATTATTATACACGTCATACGCAACACAGTACGAGCACATAGATAACAAAACACGAGCATTCATTGCGGGTTCGATTTCTCATAATAAAGACAGACAGACAGACAAACAGCATAGTTCATGGTTATATAATTGGCAGGGTAATACCCGCTTTACGCTTATCGTTATGGAGCCGCATGTCTTTAACTTTTATTCCAATTCTTTTAAAAATAACATTCAATTTTATATAAACTGTTCATTTGACATTTCATTACTCAATTGTTGGACACACCACACGTTACACACGGACGATACACGAGCGGGACAATTTGCAAATATTGACGAAAGGTAATTTGTAAATTTATAATTTAATTATTATAAAATCATCTTGTACTTACATCTTGTTCTTAGAGATTTTATTTTAATTAAACTAGGTTATAAGTTGTAACAATGGCTGATGGTAGGAAAAGATTAAGTGGATACGAGTACAAAACATTGTCAAAATTAAAGAACGAAAAGGAAAAAAATATTTTAAATAAAACTCCGAAATTGCATACGTATTTTAAAAAAAATACTGATTCGAACAGTGGTGAAAGCATAGAAGTAGAAACCCAACAAGTTGAACTAAATACATTTCTTGATAATAATTCTGAAAAAAATGTAATCACAGAAAAAAATTTCAAGGAATCCGAACATTTACTTCCAATTTTTTTTGAAACTGATCCCGATAAATGGTTAATTAATGAATCTTTTCGTAACTATGTAGCAAAACATGGCTTAAATCAAAATCTAACAGATGATTTTTCTTATTCCAGTCGAAAATATAATGACAAAACACGGTATTTAACAAAACAGTTATTTCAGAGGAAAATGTTAAATGGTGAACTTGCATTACGTTCATGGCTTGTATATTCTAAAAGTAAAGGTGTAGTATTTTGTGAGCCTTGTCGTTTATTTGAAAAAAGTTTAAACAAAATTCAACTTGTAACAGAGGGTTATAATGACTGGAAAAATGCCAATCAGCGATTCAATTAGAATGAAAATAGTCAAGAACATAAAAATTCAATTATAACATTAAAATTACGAGGTAAAGAACTCGGAAAAATTGATAACAGTTTAGTCCTACAACTACAGGAAGAAACTATATACTGGAGAAATGTTTTGAAAAGGGTAGTTGCTACAATAAAATCACTAACTTCCAACTACACGATAATAAGAAGCAAAACTCATACACACTTAAATCCTTATCAATAACTAGATAGTCGGCATGTAGAGTTTTAAATGCATCATGGTCAGAAATAATAAACTCATTACCACTTATTAAGAATAATGAAAACGAAAAATGCATTACTAGAAACGAAGCCAAAGGTCTTTTTAAAAGTTTACAATCTTTGGAAACCGCATTTTTGACCGTTTTTTGGACATAAGTATTAGAACAGTTTAATATAACTAACAAAACTTTACAAGGTACTGCAATTGATATCGGTACTGCTTCAAAGTTATATGCATCGCTTATTAATCTTATTCAAGAAACTCGGGATAGATTTGACTATTTTGAAGAACAAGCAAAAACTATGTCAGGAATTGAATTATATCAAGATGCAAAGTCCCGTCTAAAAAAAAGGAAAGTATTTTATGATGAAAAAAGCGATACTGATACATCAATGAATGGCCGTGAAAAGTTTAAAATATTTACATTTTATGTGGTTATTGATCGAATAGCAAGTGAATTATAAAAACGGCGACAGGCTTATGATTTTTACTACACCAAATTTATCGTACTCCACAAGCTTATTTCTTTAAGCGTTTCGGAAATAATAGAATTTGCCAATAAGTTACAAGAATGTTACAAAGATGATATTGAAAAATCATTTTCAACAGAATCTATACATTTTAAATCTTATTTGGAATCTTCAAATAAACAAATTAATTGCATTTCTCCTCTACAAATGTGTAAATTATTACGAGAAGATTCTCTTACGGACTAGTATCCTAATACAGATATAGCACTTAGAATAAATGTTTGTACTCCAATTTCTAACTGTACTACTGAGCGTTCTTTTTAATGTCTTAAACGTATCAAAAATTATTTAAGATCGACCATGGGTACTGAAAAACTCAATAGTTTGGCTATATTGAATATTGAAGCGGATTTACTGTCAACTTTAAATTGCGATGATTTAATTGATGCATTTGCTGAGGAAAAAAGTAGAAGAAAAAGTTTGAAGTTTTAATGTGTATAATTTAATGTTCATAAATAATGTATCTTTTTTAATATAATATTAAAATATAATAAATTGTATTATTTGATACGGTCCGTCGATTCCCGACGTCCCGTGATCGTAAATAATTGCACGCGTATCTATATATGTACAATTTCGTTTATTTATTGAGATGTATTATATTATATATTTAATGGAAGGGATTTAATTTCCGGGCCGAGCGACTGGCTTAAAGAAGCGAGCCGCAACGGGCGGTATCGGACCTGTAGAGGTGCGACATAATATACAAATGTCGGGGATTTATAACTTCATATAAGAGTAATTATATAACAGTGAAGGGATGAGTTGGAATCACTCTCCCACGGGCTTTGATAAGTCGTGTTCGATTGATAACGCCTCGCAGTGATACCTTAGCAGGCACACTGAGGGTGGGTGGTTAGATTGTTGGTTCTGAGAAGAACCGTTTTGGTAGATCGACCATGGACAAGGTTGTAACGCTGATGATGATATGCGTGTTCGCCGATATTATTATGTCGCTGTTATGTCGGTGACGGGGTAATCAGGAACTGTATTGCCCGTCGGTTGCCGCCTCGTATGACGAGTGTCTTCGCCGCGGTGCGTGTGATTCCGTCCGTGGTATGAATGGGAGTATGCCGCTCGTCGGTCGCCGCGTCGTACAATAAGCGCTTCGCCGCTACGATGATGATATTGTCCGTGGCGTAATACGGGTACGTCGTGGTCGTCGGTTGCTGCCCCGTACGACGAGTGTATTCGTCGCTGTCGATGGTTTCGTTCGTAGCGGTGGTCAGGAACGCAGCGCTCGTCGGCTGCCGCCTTGGATGTTGAATGTATTCGCCGTCGTATCGGTGTAATTGGTAGTTTCAGCTGGATCGCTGTGCTGGATGGTCTTCGGGTCTTCGGGTCTTCGTTTCTTCGTTTTGTTGTAGTTGTTGAAGGTATGAAGAGATATTGAAGACTGTATCGATGGTGTGGAAATGTCCGGTATATAAGCAGTCTGCCGTACCGACTAGTAAACTATTCGCTGCCGCCGTGTATAGTAGTGTTTACTAGTTGTACGGGAAGTCCTGTGGTTTATTCAATTTTGGGGTTATTGACTTGGGGAGGGTGTCGTTAGATTCGTCTGACTTTCACCTATATGTAACTCTTATTGTTTTTGTTGTGCTGTTACTTGGGGCTTAGTTATTGTCCCTAACGTTAGTGTGTGTGGCTTGTGCTAGCATACTGTCCGCTGATTGGTGGTCTTGAAAAGGACCGTTTTTATGTGGTGACGGCTACTCCGTTACATATTAAAAATGTTTTATAAATAATTTGAGGAAGGATGGAGGAGGGGACGCGGCGAATTGGAAAGTGCCTATAGGCGGAAAAACCTTAAATACGCCACTGCTGTTACCTGAGAGCTGGTGTTCGTTAGCGGCTTCAAACCAGAACGCTACCGTATCGGGATGCACATGCACAAACGTAACCAATAAAAATACAATATAATACTATAGTATGTGACAATCCCGAGAACCTGCGACTAACAAGCCACCAGCTCGGACAAACAACTCACTGTACATGCAATTCACCACAACAAACAAATCACGTGCTTCTATAAGTACGCCTCTGCCCACTCTGGATGGGGAACATAATATTAGAAATGCACAATATAGTGACTACGAACGATACTTACAGAAGCAAATCACAGCACAGCAAACATGAATAGATGACGAGAAAAAACACAAAAAGAACAAGAATGAATAAAATTTATAATATAAAATTACGCTTCCGCCGAACGGGGTTATGAATTATGTAATAATAATTGAATATTTTGGCACTGGCTGGAACACCGTGCAGCTCGAGTATCAGCAAAAGAAGAACGCAGACGCTGGTTCCGGGTTCGATACCATAAGAGGACTAAGTGACCCCACTCCATTTTTTGCAATTTTTTCCGATTTTTTATTACCGGTTAGGTAATTTGTTTTTAAATTATTTAGGTAATATTTATTAATCAAAGAAAATTGAATTCGGAGCATGTTTACCATATTATGTTGAATCAGGAAAATATAATTTATTTCAATTTAGAAAAATATTTAAGTTTTTATAGAGTTATTAAACTTTTATTACTTACATACTTAAACCTTAAAAAGATGTATTTTTCTGATAGGCCAGATTGTGTAAAATAATTACATATCAATTTTGTCATAATTTTTTTTTTTAATACTACGAAAAAATATTTTTTGACGATCGAAATTTGGCCTCACAAAAAGTTTTTTTTAGTTATTTTACAATAAATATTTTTTGGGTCGGAAGATCCCATGGCCCTTTGTGCCCTCCTCACAAAAATTTAGAAATTTTTTTAGTTGTCCCACGTTTCTGAAATTCAGAGGTTTGATTTATCAGAGTTTGGCGAGACCTTAGAAGTCGTTTTTACCCCTGTTTTGGGCGCTGAAAGTCGGTATTTTCCGTTTTTTGGATTTTGTTTGTGCGGAATACGTAAATGTCGGCCTATGGGAGTAGTTTTTTCTTTAAAACATATAGATCTTTTTGTTCTGAAGCGAACGGTACCAAAATCGTGTTAATCGGACTGTTCGTTTGGGAGTTATTAATTTTTTTTTTTTGGTACTTAGAACTATTGGGTTTGCGGAAACTTTTGTTTTTGAATTTTCGGCCGATCTTTTTGAAATTCAAGAGCTTAGATGAAAATGCCAAGACGATTTAAAAAAGGTCTATGGTCGAAACTCGTAAGATAATTATTTTTCCCGTAATCGAGATGCGAAATTATTTGATAAACGAATATCTCTTCTCATCGAAATATATACGTTACGCATCATATTATGGTTTACCACCGTTTGACAGTTTAACGAATGGACTTTCTGCATTTTTTTTTCGATTTTCCTTCGTTCTTTCATCTGCTCCTTTTCCACTTAGGGGTATGTTTATCATAATATATCTTGAAATCTTCTATTATTAGGTTGATTTCGGTATTATCAGTTATTCAACATACGGTGTTGGTGAATTAGTGTGTTAATGTATGACTTTTATAATATTAATCGTCATTGTTCATTATAATAACACTCATTTTGTACTCTGCTGTTCTGATGTCGAATCGTACAAACTACTCGCAGTTTAGCAGTATATTATTCGTTTTCATGAATCATGACTATAGTTTAGTTTTAGTGTTTTGTGTAAAATATTTACTTATACTTTTTATAATATGGACAATTTTGTTATTACCAACTCTACATTAAATAAAAAGCAAAAGTTTCAAACGCAATCTGACCATCTCGTTATGCCAGAAATAGCAAATGAAAATAGTATAATAAGTACCAACAATTGCTATATCTTTGATGGACAATTTTTTAGTATCATTAAAGAAGAAAATAAAAATATACTGGCCCAAATGTACAAAAGTTATTTAAGGACAAACAGGATCTACTGGAAATTTCCTTAGCCACATCAAGGTATGTTTTATAAATGTATAACATAATATATTAGGTACAATTTCAATTTAATTAATAATGCATTCTGAAGAATGAACATGAACTAAAGAGTGTATTGCCTATTAATTTTAAATTTAATAATCTGATTTACAAAACAATTACAAAATATAACATTTTGGTTATAGGTCGTAATGTTAATATTATATCATTATATTTATGTACCTGTGCTACAGGCTAAGAGGAAGTATAGTAATATATTATTCTATATAATTTTTAGTTTTTTAATAAAAGCATACATTAATTAAACAATGTAAAGAAAAAATCCTGTTAGCTATCCTGGTACATGTGTTTTATAATGAAAATAACGTGAGTTATATAAGCTATATAACCGTGTACATATGTTGTTGAAATATTTGAAGTTATTGCTTTATGTACCAAAATGTATCTTCAGTCATCAGTGCTATATTTATTTAACTTTTACCTAATTGAATAATAATTAATATTGTATTTTAATGTATATTTTTTAGTATAAACATCCAGGGAGTCTTTCCAAAGTTAAAAAACTAAAAGATTCTCATAAAACAAAGAAGTCAACAGATGATTTAACATCACCTTATGTGAACACACAATCAAAATTATCATTTGCACAATCAAATAAAATTTCAAAAACTAAGATTATAGTAGGTATATCACAAAAATAAACATGGGGATGTCGCATGTATATTGCATTGTATGTTGGTATATTACTTTTAAATAGGTATTAAAATAGCTAGAGTATTCTCCAGTTAAGTATCAAAGTCATTTTATTTTTTAAGCAATAACAAATGTAGTATTTGGAAATTTTTATATAGGTATTTTCACATTTGAAACTTGAACACCTGATACAGACATTTACTTATTTCACAAGTTTGACTTAAAAATCTACAGTTGGTTACCAAGTGTTTTATTATTAACAATATCTGTAGTTAATAAATAATATGATACATTCAAATTTATAAGGTATTCATAGTTTTCAAAATTGACAATTAGTTTTATGAAATAATGTTCCAAAATTAATTTGTTGTTTTATAGTAGCTACAATAAAAAATTCTTGATCTATTAAATTTTAATTTTAATTTGCTCAAATTATTCATCGTTTATATTTTTATTGTCATGTTGACAATAGTTCTTTGACTCGACCACAGCACCACATCTATCACCTCAGCCGTACACACTGCCACTCTGGCCTAAATATAAAAAATTAAATAACTAGGCCTTTGCATGTGAATCTACTGGGAGATTATAAATTCCGCCCGAAATGAACAGGTAAAAACAAGGTCTATGGTAAATTCCGCCCGGAAAAATATCCAAGTAAAAAAGATACATGTAAACCGAAAAAATATACAGGTACAAAAATAGTTCCGCTCGGAAAAATAAATATTTTTTTACTATTTTACGATTTTTAATACTTTTATATAATATATTGTGCTAATTATTGATTATGATTTAATTTTGCTATAATATTAAGATTCTAATATTTACTTTTATAATTATTACTATTCTTACGATTATACATAATTTATGTTGTAATTATTGACTTAATATGTGAAATATATATTTATTTAAATACCCACTTCTAAATTATAATGTTTAATCTATGTTATGACAGTAATAATATGATTAATAAGACACATTCAGAAATTTGTTTATTAACAGTAATACATTTTTTCGGGCAGAATTTACATGGTGTCGGCACCGATACGGTCTGGACATTTGCGGTCGGCACCTTTTCCGTGCCGTTTGCGGTCAGATTATTTCTATCTACCTGATTATCTAATCTAAGGTATATACACATATATTATATTATTATGTACTAAACAATTATATATCAAATTGATTCTATATAGTATATAATATATTTATTGTAAAAATATGTTTAATATCGTATTATTATTGGATTTACCGATTTTTTGCTATTTGGTTGTTTATGGGTATTATTATAGATAAAGTGTTAGAACTTTGGAAGTATTAAATTAAAATTGTATTATGTCAATTATATAGTTACATGCCATCGATAACATTTACTCAGCCTTTAGTATAGTATACATGTTTGTAGAGTACGTAGTCGGTATATTATAGTGTTTTTAAAATGAACGATTCTTTAGAAATTTTGGAAACTACTAAAGTAAAAGCTTTAGCAGTCTACAATGGTTACCAATATAGGAAGTATCGAACCAATTACGAAAATGTAACAACCTAGGTATGTTTGAATGAAAAAAAAAGAGAGAAATGCACAGGAAGATTAAAAACAACAGGTAATACAATTTTAAATACAACTATTCATCAATGTAAATATGACTCGGCAAAAATTGAAGTAAATAAAAATATAATATTGCAAAAAAACGCGTACGTGATTCATCAAATTCTGCCACTCAAACTTTTCGTGAAGAGTTTCCACCATTAATAGATCAAGGATTAGATTTAGTGACCGAAATTCCAGTTTACTCGTCTGTAAAAACGACATTAGAAAAGGAAATCCGCGTAGGAAATCGCTTAGCAATTCATTGGATTCTAAATTAAGGGAAGATATTATTATACCTAGTGATTCTGAATTTGTATTATTTGATGACGGAAAAGAAGATACAATTATAGGTTTATGTTCAAGTAAAAGTAGACAAATTGCTTCTGAAGGAAAAACTTGTTTTGTCGATGGCACTTTTAAAAGCTCTAGCAAACAATTTTATCATGTTTATACTGTTCATATTGATATTGGGTCTACAAACGACGAAATAAATGTAATTCCTGTAATATATATTTTACTTCCTGATAAAACAAGTAGTATAAGTTGTATGTTCACAGTTCGTTTTTCCACGGTAATTTTTTTGTTCAAGGAGGAATGTTCCGCTCGAACGACTCAGAATTACCGTATCACACAATACGGTAATTTCTCACTCAGTGTTCACCTATTTACCCCTCACACGAAAATATTTACACAAAACTATATTTTTTTATCCACGTTGGTTACACTGTTTTTTCAAATTTGATAAGCAACTTATTAATTACGAAATAATTTGTTTTTTTATATCTGAACTTTTTTAAGTTACTCGTTTTTTTTTATTATTCAGTATTAAATGATTCGTTGTTTGGTGAAGTTGTGTTTTCTCAAGTTACTTAATCAATTTATGAAAAAATGAATTTACAAAAATATATCAACGATTTTCAATCATTAGTTTACCGTGTACGAAGTAATTCGACTCTAGCGTATCCAGAATTTTCTTCTTTCCATTCACGTTTAAAAACTTACAAAAAATTTCCTGAAAATTCTTTTCAAAATAAATACGATCTTTCTGAGTGCGGATTAAAATATTCTGGTATTGATGATGTCGTTGAATGCTTCTGCTGCGGACTTATTCTCCATAATTGGGAGAAGCTGGACAATCCATGGATCGAACATTGCAGATACAACCCAAACTGTATTTATGTATTATTAATGCGAGGAAATCAGTTTGTTCAAAAAATACTAGCTAAATATTGTAAAACTGAACATAATATGTGTACTTGTGAAAATATGTCATACGATACAGTTTGTTAAATTATGTATATGTCATACTTAGTAATAAAAAAAAATATTGATTTGTAAACGACTTATATGTGTTAATATTTGATTTAATATCTCGTGGGCGCATGGCTTAGCGGATTAACGCGTGTAGTTTAATTTAAAATAATTTCAGGTAAGTAAGTATATATAATTCTCTCCCCCCTCCTGCATTCGATAATCGGCTATGTCATGCGTTCACACTTTTTGCATTTTTTTTTCTATAAAAATCTTAAATAAATCTGCAAGGTTTAGTATATAATATGCTTACAGAAGAAAAAACTGTTAGTTCAAATTATATCCTCTGTCAGACATATTATACCTTATTTTTTTCATTTATTAAAAAAAAACAATATTCGTCATGGCTCCAGCAATAATTGTGTCGAAATCAACTTTTGACATCCGTCCATTTGGTAAGAAGAGTGTGACAGTTGGTTTACTAATTAGTAAACAAATTTCGATTATTGTATCATTTGAATGCAAGTTAACGAAAAAGATAATTACACTAAATTTACAGCAATGGTTTACCCTTATGTCCGAATCAAACTTTGTTTCTATTACTAATAATTTAAATACCAGATGTAAACGTGTGAAAATAACTGATGATTTAACATACTCAATTAATGCAAAGCAAAGTTCAATTACATTGAATATAAATGATGAATATATTACATTATCACATATAGATTTCTGTAGATTAAAACAATTACAACACTGCATTGACCTGTACATAGCAGAAAAACAGAAACGACTACAGAGTTTTCAGGCAACATTTGATACTGCTTACGAACTGATCAAAAATGATGTACGTGGTCTGCCAATCAGCAGCCAGAGGAACGAATTCACAAACCAGTATATTCAAAACTATGTGAGAGGGCAAAACACAGTTGGTTTAAGGTAAATAAGTTTTGTGTTTATTTCTCACGTAGATGAAAAAATAGTTATTATGTTTCACAATATTTTCTTTTCGGTTTACAAATTGCTCATTCGAGCTACAGTTTATTTATTTAAATTTTGTTTATATTGGATTAATTTATTTGACTTGCTTTACAATATTCTCTTTGACGTTACATGTGCTTTTCGAGCCATAGATATTTAATTTATTCCGATATTTTATAGAATGAATTTTACAGTTTTTCTTTTATATAAAGTTGTGCTCTTCGAGCTACAGATAGTATGAAATATTGGACTCACGTTACAGTCGTCACTAGATAATTGAATTTAGAACACAGCAATGGATTCCTCGGTAACAATGTCGGGCGGCAGCTTGGGCTCGTCCTCGCACAATTGACTTGATCCTTGACTCTTCTGTAATTCCTCCTAGTGGACAGCTTTGATAGGAGACTGTATATCGTGCGACGGTATAACAACGGTTAAGAACAACTTTGGCGTGCGGCGAGAAAATCGGCCAGTGTTGCCGCGTCTAAATATGAAGAGTTTCGATTATATCATCAAAAAGTTTCGAAAAATCCCCCCCTTTTTTTTTTTTCGCTCCGCTCGGTCTTCGCAGTTATAGCCACGGTTTAAGTTGTATATCTACAACCGTGGACCGTGGTTATACCTATACCCTTGTCCCACACGGCACACCATCAGACACGATTAAAGATAGAACAGCTGAGTACCTAGATAAGACGTAATTGTTTATTGATACCACATCTGTCTAACTGATACCATAATCAATTGTGGTACAATAATTAAAATAAAAAAATATAATATGATTGAATTATGTATTAAAATAATAAACAGTAGACAATGTAAGATTATAATTTATATATTATAATTTAATAAAGTTTATAAAGCAATTTAGGAGCTTCCTCGATCCAACAATGTAACCAAAAATACATTATAATAATAACAAAACAATTAAATGTATAAATTAACAAAGTAATGAAAGCAGTAAGTAAAAAATTAATAATATTAAATATAGAGAATATTTGATATATTAGGTAATAAATAATAATAGATTTATAGATTAATATATTAAAACTTAATAAAGCTTAAAAAACAATTTAGGAGCTTCCTTGATCCAAAAATTCATGAAAATTCCTTCATTTCATCATTTCGACTATAAACATTGACAAACGAATTTCTGCCTCTTTGGTTTTTTTAGCAATCTTTGAAGCATTTTTGACTGTTGTCATCTTATTAATCTCTAGTGTGTTTTTCCTCGAACGGATTAATGAAACGTGTTTATCACTGTTTCCGTGTTTTTTAACCGCAGATATACCACCCATTAAATCAATTTTACAAAACTTACAGTTAAAATATGTATCACCCTTTATGCTCTTCATCAACCATGGTTTTAGGTCATCGTCATTCAGCCAATCAACTCTAAATCGGTGCGTGAATTTTCGTTTAGGTGCTTTTAAATTTTGGGTTTTGATCAATTTTCCTTCCTCGGAACTGCTTATATCAGACGACATGCTTAGGTATTGTTTAAGCAGTTAAGCATGAACTTCAAAGATACTTGGCACGCGATGTACGGTAAGCTAAACAAAATATGTATTTATAGTTTTTCATTATCTATATTACATTATATTACTCTATGGTATATTATATGGGTTCAATGAGTATTTTTGTGTATCATTCATATTGCGTAAATAATTATTAAATTATGAACTATCTTCCACATTTTTATATTTTTGTAAATTCAAATTTAATATTTAATTTTACCTGAAATCCCCACATTTTCTTCAAATAATACAAATCCCCAACATTTTCCCCAAATCCAAAAAATAGCACTCAAAATCCCCAAAGTGGGGAAAAATCCCCACGTCTGGCAACACTGAAATCGGCGCAACACTTCTCGGTGTTGAAATGGTCGCGACGGCGTGCAACGGGCGGCGAATACAGTGGCGCGAGTCCCGGACGGTGGCGACAAAGAACAGCGTTTTCTTATTAAGGCGGCGTACTACGGACGGCGCGTTGCGATATAAGCGCGCTCAACTGTTGGCGGCAGCAACGGCAACGTGTTTCGTAGTCGCAGCGGAGAACAACGGGCGGCGCGTTTCGATGACGGCGGCACGTGTTTCGTGGTCACGGCGGCGCGTTTCGATGACGGCGGCACGTCGCGGCGGCGGTGACGGTAGGGAGGGCACAACAGCCGCTGCTCGTTGGTATCGGTGGCTTGATCAGTACGCTCATCGGCGTACCACCACTCATACAGCGGGTGTCGGTAAAGCTGTGCGAGAGAGAGTCGGCTTTAATTTAAACTGTAAGAGAAAAACGCGTATTGTAAGTAAACGGTAGAAAACTGATCGGAAGAATTTTTTTTGTAGGCTGCATCGGCCTCTATATCTGTATGGTTTCGCTTCTCGTTGTCATGCAATTTTGACGGATTCGTTACACGGAAGTGCTGTTTTTTATCATTCATATTACTTACTCCGTGTGTTCTGATGTAGTTAACAGTTGGTGTGTTTGGCATAGAGATGTGTGTTAACCTCAGATGGTTAATCGCACACATATAACTTAGTAAAAGTCATAAAAATTTGCAATGTCCACAAATAATGAGGTAGTGCTGCGCACTCTGTATGGTGTTCGTGCGTTACTCATTTTTGTTCGTTATTCGATGTTTTCGACGTACCTTCTTGTTGGTATGATGTTCGGTGATTACTTTTATTATATCGATGTAGATTGGGTCCTTTGTGCATCTTTGCGCGTGTACTTTACGTAGGTAAAGTGCATTTATGTGACATAAGTCGCTATTGCTGGTGTTTTACGCTTACGCTAAAGCTTGTTACTAGAGCGCGTTGCATATATGGTAAGAATTAATGTAATGATTATTCTGTATCATTACAACTATGATTTCAATTATTATTCCCATTTACAAAACGATGACACATCATTTTTGTATGAAATATTACAATACCATTTCAATACAATGTCAGAGCTTATATTACAGGATTTATTAATATGAATACAAATGTATATATATATATATTGTTTATTGTTTAAATAAAGTTTATTTTTTTTATATATATATATAACAATCAAACTGCTATTTTGCTTTTTATTGTCCGACGATCTGGATCCTGCAGCATTGTATCGAATACAGCCTGCATAGTCTGATTCAGACTGCTATTCAATGACTGGTCTTTCGATTTACCGCTCGTGAATATCTTTACGGATGCTTCCGAATGACGCCACATATAAACATACAATAGTAAAAATAGAATCGTACTGTTAAACAGATACAAAAGGTGTTTCCAGTATTTACCTACCCTTAAGTGCGACATTTACAATGTTTGAGCTTTTTTTTTAGTGTACCATGCCGGAAAAATGGAAGGTTTTAAAGAGATTTTAGGAACAAAGGATAAAATTGAATAGTGGAGAGCATCAAGAAAGACAGACATGGAATCATCAGGGGAGTGTGACTGAAAGGTACGTTTCCAATTGAAAGAGTTAAAAAATTGAATGATTTGTATGTAATCTGATTTGTTGAAGTTATAAAATGATTTTATGGGAACAGATTGGGGAAAATGTACGAGGAGATTAATAGAAAAAGAGAGAGGTGGATGGTAAGGGTCTGCAGGCACTGCTGCGTCAAGAGCATGATTTACAGTTAAGGAGCTAAGATTAGAGAATATGAGGTCGAGAAGAGAATGGTGAGAGTTTAATATGTAGTTATATTGGTAGAATCCATGGATGGCAAGTCTTTCAGGAATGGAAGTGTATTCAGAGATGGACTGAGTTAGAAAACACAGGCCATGCGTATCATTTGACCATGAAATAAATGGTAGATTGTAATCGCCAGTTAGTATTAGACTGTGGTTAGGGTATTTTTGAACAATAAAATCAACAGTATTTATATGCGTACTATAAAGCTCAACAGGCGAAGAAGGTGGTATGTAAACACTGTAAACAATAATATTTAAGGAATTATGAGAGAAGCGAACAAATAATTGCTCAACACTATTATTAGGTATAAAAAGGGGAGAAGAAGATAAGTCCTTACGTATAACCAAGCCACCTTAATAGCCACTAACACACCGCCACCACGATTATAGGAGCTGGTTTGTGGAGACCTGTCACATGTAAATATATTGTAGTTGCTGATACCAAGCTCAGAAGAGTGAAAAATATTAGTGAGCCAAAATTCCGTAAGAGCAATAAACGCATAATTAAAACATGAGGTATTACAATTGAAATTAACAAGTTTAGTACGAAGGCCGCGACAATTCTGGTAGTATCCATTGAGGTTGAAAGTGATATGGGTGTTGGTGTTGTTTATGATAGAGTGCGTTGCTGGAGACGGACATCGTTTTTTGAACGGGAAATTATGCATGGAAAACCGTTTTTGAAAGTGATGGTTAGATTATGTTCTCCCGCTGCTACACGGCGATCTAACTCAATGTGACAGGTGCGAAGTTGTTGACGTTAAAGTACAGTTTTATCACATACAAGACTGGTGGGTGGTAGAAGGGACAATTTCTGGGTTTTTGCTAGACGATAGGACGAAAGAACAGCAGGAGCCAAAGATAACTTCGAGGGGTCGAGATGAGGTGGAGGTAGGTTTTCCAAGGCGAAGTAGTTTGAATTCAGTGTGTACATCAGCAGAGAGTTTAGAAAAAACATCGTGTACAATGATTTTATCGTCGTTAATTTTAGTATGGAGATCACTAGACGTGGATTCGGGTATACCATACATAATGACATTGAGCTTGCATCGATCTCGTTCGGTAAATTCTTGCAGAACATCCGAGATCTGAGTGGAGGGCGCACCTGATGAGTTAGATGTGAACCTTAGATTGTAGTAAGTCGACTTTGGTACGGAAATCAGAGATTTCAAGTGAGAGAGCATCAAAACGTTAAGTAAGTGTATTGATACTCGATTTGAGTTCAGTACCTAGGGATTTGTGGTCTGCCAATAATTTATCTTGAGATAAATGGATACGCTCAATAGCTCTTAGGATGTCATCATTCGATGTGCATTTCTTAGAAGTGGTGGAAGTTGAAGAAAGCGAGCGAGTAACGACTGGTGAAGACTTGGACTTAGTTTGCGATATAATAAGACGATGTAGAAAAGAATTAGGAGTTTTAGTTGAGCGGCAACAGGCAAGCACTATAACACGCTGAATAAGAGAGATTTCTGTGCACGCAGTGTATATGATGTGTGCGGCCGGGTCGTAACTCAGAATCGGCAGGGGTAATTACTGGGCGGTGCGAGATAAACACAGTCCGAGCAATAGTCGAGCAGATAAGCATATAAATAAACTTACGTATTTACGGCGGCCGGGGAAATGTGTGGAAACCACAATAATTGTACTTGTGTGTAGGATTTTGGGCGAACTGATACAAAATCGATACCTTAATTGAACGCAATTATAATAGAGTTATTAAAACAAAGTAGTAAAAAAACTGTCAACTATAAATAGAGATAAATGCGAAAACTCCGAGAGCAAATATTTATTATCAAGGTACAACGAAAATATTGCATGCAATAAATAAAATAACACTGTATTTTTACCATCTAAAATCAAAAATATAAATACATACAATATAAATAAAGTATAATAATATTGACCATAACAGTATTGTTCGAACTTGCCGCCGTTTTCGTCGCGACATTTAGAAACCGGTCCGCGAGACAGCGCAACGCGCGGCCCACGGACGCCGGACGCCGGCCGAGTCGCCGCCGGCGACTTAGAACTTGTCTTGGCCCTACGCTCTACGCGAGCAGACCGTGCGTGCTTCGCGTCCGGCCGTTGTTTTGTGCCGTTTATCGACAGCCGCATGTGTGCGAATTATCCGCGCATATTTTTTAAATACCTAGTTGCGTATTGTTATTTCGCGCTCGCGCGATTATCGTGTTTTCGACGCCGTTGTCGTGTTCGACGTTGCATCGATTACCGTCGCCTTGGTCCGTTGCACGCCCACGATTCGTCGTCACGTGTTTATCGCCGACGTTCGCGCTCAATATTAGTTTGTATCGAATCTTTAATCAAGTTGTCGTTGATCTTCGACGGGCCATAATTCGCGTCGCGATCGGCAACGCGTATATTGTCTACCGTAGATATTATTATTGCGCGTGTTCCGCGCTCGACGACGCTATCAGTGCCGGGATTACGTCCTTTGCACCTTACGTAATCCAGTCAGTTACGTAATCCGACCGCTTGCATCCGCAGCCGCCGACGTCGCCGCCGCCAACAGCCGCCGCTCCCCGTTCACCTGCGTGTGTCACATAGCCGCATCAGCTGTTGCAGCCGCAGCCGCCGCCGCCGCCGATACCCTGCCCCGCCGCGGCGTATGTGCCGATCGGTAATATATATCAGCTGTTATATTTCTTATTATTATTGTTTTAAGTTGTGCTCGGGAAGAGACGTTTTCCCGACCGACATATACACATTTGTTGTATCATTAATATATTCTTTTGTCATTTATATACGACGTACTATTTTTATACATTTTTTGGTCACCTATCCCGTCCAAAGTTGAACACCACTTTCCCTATATTTAAGTAGCTGCCCGGCCAAATGCAAGCCAATAGCCGGCAGCCCAAACAAGTATAATACAATATTAACATTTAACACAACAAATTAAAATTCACATTATAAATCATACATTTTTAATTTTAATTCTTTTTATCTTTAAGCATGATTTGACTAAATCAACGTTAAAACATGAAAATGAATGAAACTTGTTACCTATGTTATACGTATTATACCATGGTTTAATACTAGGTAATTAAACAGTTGTTAATGGAATCAGAAAAATAAATGAAGATACAGCGCATTAAAAAAAAAAATTATTTTCAAAACATATTTTTTGCACTTAAATATCAATTTGAACTATTCATCACTCATTTTTCCTGCCCAAGAGAGATAGGTATAATGATATTATGACAAATATTCAGTTCTTAACATTTTTTAGTAACAGAATATTTTTGCATTCTTTCTTCTTTTCTTCTTGGGTATTGTCGGCCACTCCAGGTCTCTCAATAATATTTTTGCATATAAAAAATTATTTTGATGAAATTATAGAGTATAGAAACATCTTATTTTAAACGCATTTAAATCGGTCTGTAATGATGAGATAGGATTCAAGATACCAATAGTTTCCAACTTGTTTATGAGTAATGTACAGTTTATTTTATCGAAGGCTTTTTCAAAATCTGTGTAGATAGTATCTAGCTGAGAACTAGGTGAAAATAATCGAATAATAGTCAATAATTGGTAACAGTAGATTTCCTATTTCATTAGTAAGATAATATATTAAAAATCTATTGTAGGTGGGTATAAAAAAAAAATCTTACTTTGACATATTATGTTTGAAGAATTCTTCAAATTCTCAAATAGCATACGACTTGAATTATCTTTGATTTTTTCATTTAGTAAATCCATCAATTTTTCTGATTTGTCTTCAAAAATTGATACTAAGTTAGGGCAGTTGGGGTAAAATGTACGAAAATCAATATTGTTGCGGGCCTTGAGACTCTAGACGCAACTATTCGATATATAATAACATAGTATATAACATAGTATATATCATAATATATCATACCTATCCATAAATCACTGGATAAGTACACGATTAGAAATCATGGACACAAGTCGCTATTCTAAGAATTAGCAACAACAACCGAAACACACATACAAATTGCACGCGCCGCTACATCAAAGGAACCGCCGGTTGTCGTTTGCGCATCACTATTGTTATTTTTGACCTTTTTTGTAAGACAGTTGCGCATCGTTCGATTTTTGGGTTGTACATCGTTTGCGCATCGATCGTTTAAAAGGTCGTACATCATTTGCGCATCGATATTATTTAACAATAGAACTGAAAAAAAGGTGTATACCCAAAAGCGTTTAGCTAACTATATGTATATTTGTATTATAATTTATAACTAAGACGGTAATATTCCTAATTGAACTGAACACAATTATATAGTATATTTTTGTAATGTGCCTAATTGAACTGAATGTTAAATTTTTAATCACAAAATAATTTGAAAATTAAAATATATAACTAGAAAGTTCAATTTTCAATATTGTATGGGTATTTCTGTTTTAAAATATATATGTACTGTAATAATATCATGTAGGCAATTAGTTGGCAGTTATACGATATAGCACGAGATTAACAACTAAAGTGCACGGGTGACCAATCCATTTTTATCGCATAAGTATATCAACTTCCGGCAGCGTCGTCGATGCCTCAAAAAAAAAAAGAAGATAGTAGACTCGTTCACTCGTAGTCCGTAGAACTCGTTACCCTCTGTGCAAAACTTAGAACTTGACTTAGAATAGAAATTACAAAACGATTTTGTAGGGAACTTCTCTATGAGAAATCGTGTAGACTTCTATATGATTAATTAAAACGTTTCAAAATCTAATAGAAGTTATAAAATGCTTTTTGAGAGATATCGAACACCGATGTATAATAGTAGTTATAAATTACAGTAGGATTGACATGTTTCATTAGTATAACTTCTTATCGACGTCAATTGTTGAGTATCATGCGAAATCGCAATGACTTTACTTGCGTTTACGTTGATTTTTCGTACAAAAATAAGAAATTTAATTTTAGAACATTTCAAATTAACTTCTCATATACATCGCTTATTCCTCACACGCGCATAAATTGTTTATAACATAATAATAGTTATTAGGGTTTTCCATAATACGATAATATGCTTTTTGCAGCTTATCAATATAATAATGCCGTCTTGCGATATATGATTATTATAGTGTAAAATATTTTTCACTTAATAATTCGTTACCGACCTTTATTGTCGCATCGTAACCGTAAATTTGTAACCTGCCGACTGCCATGCTGTGTTTGATGTGTTACCTATATATTTTGTAATTAAAAATCGTACAATTTTAAATTTTAAATTTTGTAAGCTGCTCGTAAAGTCGTAAGTCGTGAATCGTGATCGTTCGGTACCTACTGTAAGTCTATAAAATTAAGACAATTCGATTTTCCGAAGAAGTACCTAGTTATTTGCGATAGGTACAATGGACAATCAAAAACAGGTAAGACTATATATTATTATTACATAAAATTAGTACCTATAATATTACTCTGACTAAGGTACTTAAAAAAATTAATATTTGCGTAAATCAATTTTTCTTCCAATTGATAAAATAGACAATATAGTGTACCTACCTATAGGTACTGAATATATAATATTATAATAGCTAGGTACCTATTCATATTAAAGGTATATAGTTATTTAATGATAAAAGACTAATATGTTAATGTTTGGTTGCGAATATTACAATATTATATCATACAATTTACCTTATTGCTATTATTTAAAATGTAAATAATATCTTATACCTATATAAATCAAATTTCAACTATCATTTGTATGGTTGTAAATTGTAATTAACATTAAATAGTGTATTGGTACCTATATTATTCTTAGTTATTTAGTTAGTAGTAATTTATATGATATAATATATAATATTGAGAAATTTTATACTTAACAGATTAATTTTGTACATTTGTGATTAAAAAATTAATAAAACTAAGTTTATTAGTACCTACTTACCTATATGTACACAGTCCTATACGTAGGTTGATTCACCAAGAATGATAACCATATTTTTGCATACATAATATTTAAAATTTAATTTTTAAAATTTTTATATTATGCAATTAAAAAACCATATTTTGTAACACTTAATGATTGTAGGTATAGACACAAACTTCAGTTTTTCAAAAGAAAACCACCCTTTTTTCTTTAAATTATTCAATTAATAGCTTATAAGTTATGAGGAAACTTTCAAGTAGGTATCTAAGTTAAAGTTCAAATGAGTATAGATCCCTGGTTTCCAACTTATTAAACTTTTATGTTCTAAGGATAATAATTCCATGATACTACATTTTGTGATTTTGTGATTTTGTGATTTTAATATTTTATGTTTAAATAATACTAATTAAAATCAATTTGTAAAATATGCAGATAAACTTAGATATGAATTAAACGTCCAACAATAATATTCGTATGAATACAATTTATATGAATTACCTAGTAATTATTACCTACCTACTAATTACCTACTAATTATTAAATTATGGTTTTGAAGTCTAGCTAGTCTTATTGACTTTTATAGTTTTATCCTTAGTGAACAATGTTTAATAAGTCTGTAACTAGTACCTAATTAACATTTAGGTTAAGATAGGTATTACCTAGGTATATCAATTAATATCTTCAACAAAATAAATTCATTGAATAATTTTAAGTAATAACGGGGTTCCATTTAAAAATTAATAGTTTGTATCGAACACTCTTTAAGGGGTACAACAAATTCCTACCTATAACTAAAAAATATGGTCTATGTATATTAAAAATTTCAAAAATACATTATTAAAAAAACAAAAATGGAGTATGTAAAGTACTAATATGTAATTTGTGTACATATATGTATGTATGTTAGGTACTTATAAATAAATTTATAAAGTATTTAGGTATGTTATAACTATAGACACATTTAAATATATCAACTTTAATTTGATTTTTAAACACTAAACACGATTATTTTTAGTGGTCAGTAGGGTATTTTGAAAGTGAAAAAACCTATTCAGTAGTACCAAGCAATTGGCTTGTTATACAACATGGTAAATATTAAGTAGTAAGTGGCCAAAAAGACAAAAAGTCACTTCCAAAATGATAATGAATGCTGAAGATCCATCTAATAAATGGCTTCTTTACCCAATAAATATTATTGAAAATTCAACTTTCAGTAAGTTAAATATTAAATAGATGATATTATTCTACATAGTAGGTTGAAGGTACCTAATTGATTAGTTATTTTACATTTTATTTATAGATACTTATGAAGAAGCTGTGAAAAGGGAAAGACAGATTTTTATATCAGCTTCTGAGTCTGAGAGTGGAGACCCTAACATAGAAAAAAGAAAAATATGTAATCTAAACTATGAAAGTGATGGTAAGGAATGTCACAAATGTGAACAATTTTTATTACTCAATCTCCCAAAGTATGGTTATGGAATTTTTTAAAACATATTTTCTAATCATAGTTTTTGAAAGGATTTTAGTAGTTGGTGTTACAAATTGTTAATTTGAGTGTTACAACCATACAACTATAGACCTTAGACTAGTAGATTGAGCATGGGAATCTGGTGTGAATACGCTGATTGGGTTGTAACCGGACTACACGGCACATCCACACTAAATTATAAAATATACTATGATCAATTTACATGACTGTTCTATCCAACTACGCTGTCCATAACCTTCTGTCTTAATATAAGATCAATACATCAATCTATGATTACAACATTTACAATTAATCAATAAATGTTTTAATTCATTGATACATTATTTTTTTAAATAAAATATAAGTTTTAATATTGAAATATTATCAATACATTTTGGATTATTTTACAAATGATTCAATAAATAAATACCTATCTATTTAATAGTTTTATTTAGGTTAAAAGAATATCCTGTATAATGTATATCCTGGATCTTACATCCATATTGGAGTAGAGTATATGGTATCACCTATTTTGGTTGCTTATTTTGATAAATTAAAATGTACTAATCTAATACAATTAAGTATTAATATTGATGGCTTACCAATCACCAAAAACTCCAAGTCTACCTTATGGCCAATATTAATTTCTTTTGTTAACATAGTCGATTTAAAACATATTGTTTTGCCAGTAGGCATATACCATGGGAAATTTAAAAAACCTGATTCAATTTTTGATTTTTTAAATAATTTCATGGTGGAAATGAAAAATATTTTAACTCAAGGATTATGTGTAAATAATGTAACATTTAAATTTGAAATAAGTCAAGTAGTGTGTGACGCACCTGCGAAAGCATTCATTTTAAACGTTAAATCTCATAATGCATATAATAGTTGCAATTCTTGCATTGAAGAAGGTGAATTTATCAATAACAGAATGTCATATTTAGGTATTTCGGCCGCTTTAAGAACTGACGAATCATTTAGAAATAAAAAAGATGAAAATTATCACAAAGGTGAATCCCCATTAGAAAGTTTTCCAATAAATATAATATCTACTGTTGTTATGGATTATATGCATAACGTTTGTCTGGGGGTGATGAAAAGAATGTTATTATTTTGGGTAAAAGGTAAAAAGCCAGTCAGATTTCTTAATAATAATATAGAATTAGAAATATCTAATCAATTGATAGAATTTAAACCATTCTTTCCATCTGAGTTCAATAGATTGCCTAGAAGTTTAGAAGAATTAGAATACTGGAAGGCAACAGAGTTCCGTTCTTTTTTATTGTACACAGGTCCAATAGTATTAAAAGGGAGACTACAAAAAAATTTTTATCAACATTTTATGTTGCTTCACTGTGGAATTCGGCTTTTATTAAATTCAGAAACATGTATAATTTATAATGATTTAGCTAATGATATATTAAAACAGTTTGTAACTCAATATCCTAACCTTTATGGAAATGAGTATGTAACATATAATGTGCATGGTTTGATACATTTGTCTGACTTTGTAAAAATACACGGTTCACTGGAAAATTTTAGTGCTTTCAAGTATGAAAATTGTTTGCAAATTATGAAAAAAACTGTGAAAAATTCAAAGTATCCGCTTCAAGATGTGTATAATAGAATTGTTGAACAATATTCTCAAGTACAATTATTACCTACTTACCCAATTTTAAAAAATCAAATTGATTACAATCCACTAATTCATAATGACCCTACTGTGACATTATATAAAGAACTCATAACTTCCAATTTTACTGTTAGTAGTAATAATGTTAGAAATAATTATTTCTATTTAAATACAAATAATATTGTTTCAATTAAAAAAATAATTAAACGACTTGATGGAACCATTGTTTTAGAAGTAAATCAATTTAATAATATATATAAAATGTTTGAAAAACCCATTCCATCCAACATTGTTGGTTCCTATTTTATTGATTTAAAAAGTGAGACTGGGCCTTTTCATATAGAATTGCAAACATTAAAATATAAAGGTATTTTTTTACAGATAGCTCAATTCAAAGCAGTGTTTATGTTATTGCAACATACAGTATAACAGTATAAGTTTTATTTTACTATATTTTATTGTGAAGTTTTTTAATTCATTATAAAATTAATATTATTATATACATATTTTTTTTTTTTTTTTTATTGATTGTATTGACATCAGCAACAAAGGCTTTACCAAAGGCACAATTATTATTAAATACATTTTTTTTTTTTAAATTTATTACACCTACATTTTTATGTATTGTTACTTATTTTGTTTGTAATAATTATTTATATTAATTTAAGACAAATTATTATAAAATAATTTTTAACAGTGCCTTTTATTTTATTACAACACAGTTATCAATTTATCATTATTATATTCTACAGCAAAGGCAAAGGCTATTAGTCACAATATTATTAGTAAACACAATTTTTTTTTTTTTTTAGTTTTATGATACCTACATTATTATGTATTGTTACTTATTTTGATTGTAATAATTATTTATATTAATTTAAGACAAATTATTACAAAATAATTTTGAACAGTAGCCTTTTTATTTTATTACAACACAGCTGTCAATATATTTTACGGTATAGTTTTATTTTATTATTTACTGTGAAATTTTTAAATTCATTATAACATTATTATGTATTATCTACACTCTACTTATTTTTACTGTAATAATAAATTATTTATATTAATTTAAGACAAATTATTATAAAATAATTTTTAACATTGCCGTTTTCATTTTATTACAACACAGTTTTCATTATATTCTACATTATAAAGTTTTTCAGTTACTCATTTTGTAACATATTATATTTCATATTATATCTGTATATAGGTATATGAATATATTATGTATTATTATATATTAGATATAATATAAATGTATAACATAAAATTATATTTATTGTACACTACACTTATTATTTTTGTAAGTAATTTACACAAATAAATATTTATATTGTATGCATTTGTTTACATTTTTTTTTTTATCCTATAACTGTATTTTTTTCTAAACATCTCATTTTAAAAATTTCCTAAAGATAATATAAAAATGTAAATGTAATTATAAATTAACAAAGGGGAAAATTAATATTTTTATTACATAAATAAATTATCAAAGTCATTGTCTGGTATACCACCTGCTTATATAATATATGTTATATACTTTGATTTTTTTTTTTGTAGGGGGGGTTGAAGTTTTAGAGCTCTAAACCACCTTATATTATGGGTCTGAAGAAGTGTGTCAGATGAAAATGTTATGTCTATGTGAAAGTCTATAATAACAATACTTATTACCTAGTTAATATATCATGGCAGTCAATTAAATCTTTGATGGGAAGTTGAAATGATATTAATATGTGAACTTCTAAAAAAGTATTCATTGTGAAGTCCTATTGATTTAAAGTGTAATGTAACTTAGAAGTTAAGTCACTTCTCCGAGAAGTTTATATGAAGTCAAATTGCGACTTCCTACAGAAGTTCGAGTTCAACATCTCATTTTGAATATCACTCAACCTGGCGTTTGGCATCCGTGAATCATCTCTGAGAAGGCAAACAAACACTGATTTGTAACTTCCCTTGTCACAGTGAGAATGCTATGAGAAGTTAATTGGAATAGATTTTGCACAGAGGGTAGACGCTGTCGAGACGTTCGCGTGGCACACGAGACAGAAACGGTTCGGTAATCGGTACATTATACAATAATTTTTTGACTTTTGAGTACATGTAAAAATGAGTAAATTACTATTCATTAATTCAAATCGTGGAAAAGCTGCAGCCATTTTCCGAAAGTATTTTTATACAGAAAGGAAAATTCTGAAAAATGGTGAGATTATATTTATGTGTCCGAAAAAAGATTGCTATGCCTCAATAAAAATTGATGAACACCGACGTACGGTGTTGGAAATACGCGGAGAACACACACGTCATCTCCAATTGACGGATTCGGAGATAGAAAAACACGAAGTAAGTCAAAATAAGATTTATAAATTAATTGATTTAATCGGTTATTTGATAAGGTTTATTTAAATATTAATGTCGATAAAAAATTTTTTAATTAAAAATATAATACAATAATTAATAATATACAATAAAAATTATGAGAAAATACGTAAAAATCACGAACATTTATAATACATAAGAATGTTCCTTTTTATATCTAAGATTTGAAAATTAAATACATGATTCCTCGTAAGTTTGTCTACTTTTACTAAAAAAAAATGACTACCAGAAAGTGAAATTTTATGAACTTTTAAAGTTCAAATTTTTACCACATTAGATATACACTCGATTTTTCATGGAGCGATTTTCTTATTCAAAAACAAATAACCATAAATACTTTAATATAATCATAGTAATTATTACATATCAAATATGCTCTAAAAATGGTATTACTAAATAACATATCATAATAATATATATATACATGAAATGTTGTTAAAATAATTAAATTTCTAATTAATTAATTTTTTCAGATTAAAAACACTATAAAGAGAAAAGCAACTGAAGAAATATCAACAAGACCTAACAAAATTATACGGAAAGCAATATCCGAAGCAGATCATGTGACGCTTAATGATATTTCCAACTACAGACAACATATATATAGGAAACGAAGGAAGGTTTTATCAGTGTTGCCGAAATCATATGATGAAGCTATTTCACAATTATTAACTTCTCAGGATACTCTTTTAACTTTTAAAAAAGAACAATTTCTTTATATAAATGATGATAAAGTTGTATCTTTAACTTGTAAAACCAATTTAAAAACTTTATGTGACAATTCAGAATACATTCTAGCGGACGGAACCTTCAGATATTGTCCAAGATATTTTTATCAACTGTACACGATTCATATTTATAAAAACGGTCTATACTTACCCTTAGTTTACTATTTTTTAACCGGAAAAACCACAAATGTTTATATTGGAATGTGGCAATCTTTAATTAATTTATGTAATTCGAATAACTTAGTATTCGAACCAAAATCCATCAGAGTGGATTTCGAAAAGAGTGCACATTTAGCAATTCAGCACTCTTTTCCACTATGTAATATATATGGTTGCCGATTCCATCTAGGACAGGCTTGGTATAGAAAGCTTAATCAAGATTTCCCATATCTAAGAAATGAATATAAAGCTAATACTGAAGTCGGAAAATGGATTAAATATTTCTTTGGTCTATCTTTTATTTCCCCTGAAGAAGTTTCTGATGTGTTTTGTGAGTTAATCGAAATCGCACCAAATAGCGACGTATTACATTTCAGTGATTACATATATGACAATTATATTCAAGAAAATTGTTTATTTCCACCAGAGATGTGGGCAGAAATTCCATCAACTTTACCTAAAACTACTAATGGACCTGAGGCATTTCATTCGCATTATAATGCACAATTTTACAGTACTCATCCTTCAATCTGGAAAGTATGACATTTTTATAAATTATTAATTTACTAAAATTTAATATATTTTGTTTTATATACTTAGGTAATAGAAACGTTGAAAGAAATACAGACAGAGACGTATGTTAAAATTAAAGATATTTCTGGTGGTATCTATCATTTACAACGGGCTCCTGAACGTCAAAAACTTGAATATATTCAAAAACATTGGCTTAAGTATACCACCGGTGAAATAAGCAGGTTACATTTTGTAAGAATAATGGGACATTACAATATGTACCAAGTATTTATTTATAATATTATTTTAACTTTTTATGCTTTATTAATTTGGACTATGTTATGTATATTTGTATTTTAACTATCAAATAACTGGAATGTGCCTAATTCAACTGAGTACAATTTATTTTTTCTCAAACTATATATATATTTTTATTATAATTTATAACTATGACTGTAATATTCCTAATTGAACTGGGCACAATTTTGTTCACTTAATTTTTAAACAAACTACCTATATGTTATATGTATATTTGTACTAGAACTGTAATATGCCTAATTTAATTGAATACAATTTATTTTTAAATAATTTTTTCTTAAACTATATGTATATTTGTATTATAATTTATGATTGTAATTGAACTGTAATATTCCTAAAATTTGCAAATTGTTGAGCTTTTGATAAATTTTGTCAACATTGTAACTTTAAATGCTTATTGAACAAAAACTTGTGTGAATTGAACAATATTATATGTGTGTACAATTATTTTTATACCCTTGTATTGTTCAGAATTTTGATGCGCATATGATGTACGATAATTTGGTGCAGGTAAACAGACGATGCGCAAACGATGTACGATATTTTCACACAGGTAAACAGACGATGCGCAAATGATATACGGCCAAAGGAACAGCCATCACTTATGAGGGAGCCCGTGGGACAGCCTGGGCAGATGTATCATAGCCACGGAGACCTGGGCAACTTCTCGTCACACGCACACACGCTATTATACTATTACTATATTTTCTGCTAAATAAACATAATTCTATAGTTCAATTTGGTACTTGTTGATTTGTCTCTAAAGCTTACGGCTTTTTGAGCCTTTGAGATTACGCACACAACATTTCTGGCGCAGTCGGTAGGATTTTCAAGGAGGCAAAACCATCAAAGGTCCATCGTTGACAAGAGGAATTGATCACTCTTCTTCATCAGCAACTCCGAAGGAAGGTTCCAAGCAAAACAAGTGCAGCAACTTCAAAAGGAACATGGCATCATCAGCAAATACCGCTTTATTGTAAGTGAATAATTTATTAAATATTGTTACATAGACGTATGTACAATAGAGGCGTATGGAATTTATTTAAGGTAATCAAGTATAAATAGTAGTGTAGGTGTTAGAGTAGAACATATATAAAAGCCCATTCAGTCAATTATTAAAACCCATTGAAGTTATTATTGAGATTATTATTATTGAATTATTGAAGTTATTGAAGATTATTATTGAAGTTATTATATTGAGGATTATTATTGAAGATTATTATTGAAGTTATTATATTGAGGATTATTATTGAAACTATTGAGATTATTATTGAAGTCATTGAGATTATTATTGAAACTATTGAGTTTATTATTGAAGCCTATTGAGGTTATTATTATTGAAGAATATTATTGTGATTATTATTGAGATTTAACTATTGAGAGTTATTGTTATTATGAGATTATTATTATGAGGTTTATTATTGAGAATTATTATTGAAGTATATTGAGATTATTACGAGAATTATTATTGAATATTATTAAAGGGTATATATATATTGAGAATTATTAATTGAAGTAATGAAGGGTGTATTGAATGAATATTAAAGGCATTTTATGGACAATAAAGGAAAAGATACATCTCCTTTGGAATTAGATAATCCATCGTATAACACAGAAAAAGATACATCTAATCTTGAAAAAGAAATATTAAACGTTACACATAGGTTAATAAATTTCGACAGTCCAGATAAAAATAAAGTAAAAACTAAAAAAGAGAAACCTATTTTAACGAGAAGTAGTAGCTTAGATAATAAGTCAGGTAGAACTACACGTAGTAAGGTTACTGATAGTTTTGAACACACAGAGTTATTATTCGATAAAAAATTACGAAATAAAAAAATGGTTACGCGTTAGGTAGGACGCGTTTAAATTAATACCTTTATGCACAGGCGAGGATGACATATATCCATTTATTGATGCATGTGACATGGCAGTGAGTCTAGTCGAAGAAAAATATGCACCAACGTTAGAAAAATATATTACTACCAGATTAACTGGTAGAGCGTTAGAAATGATACGATATAAAAATGTGACAAAGTAGACATTTATTAAAAGTTATTTAACAGAAGCGTTTGAGGATCTAACAACTGCATCTAGCTTACAAATACAACTAAATTCGATTAAAATGCGCAATGGTGAGGACGTAAATGAGTACTGCCCTAGAGTGGAAAAATTATATTATAAATTATGTACCGCAAGTACACTTAATAAAATAGATTCGGAAGCGAGAATAATACACGAAACGTTAAAAGAACAAACGTTAGCAATTTTTATTAAGGGCTTAATAAATCCGATTAGAACCATAGTAAAATCACAATGTCCAAAAACTCATGAAATAGCAAAACAGTTAGCCAAAGCCGAGGAAGCAGAATATAATTCCGAGAGGGAAAATTATAAGTATAGAAATGATAATGAAAGAAATTATAATAATTCCCCACGCAATAATAATAATATTAATAATCAGCGAACGAATAATATGCAAACCGGTAACACAAGAAATTATAATAGTAACAATTTTAAAAGGACAAATAATCCACGACCAAATAATTATTCGCAACCAAATAACATTAACAGACCAGTTATAACATGCCATCATTGTAATGGTAATCATTATGCCTCGCAATGTAGAAATAACGTAAGACAAAATAATCCAAATAATCGTAATAACAACCATCCACCTAATGGAAATAATTTTACTAGGCCACCCACAAATTATAATTCTTCACAAGCAATAATGTGTACATATTGCAATAAGATAGGTCATAGTATGCATAATTGCTATAAAAAGCGTAACGACGAAAGTAGAAATGATATTTCGGGAAACGCGAACGTATCGAACGAGGAACGCGGTACCCGTTCGATAAACCAGATAATCGCAGAGGAGATGCACGATGTTTCCACATCGACGCAGTAATAAATAATAATCATATAACATGTAAATCAGCCGCCAGCAAAACAAATGAATTAAGCCTACGAATAGATACGGGTAGCCAAGTTAATATACTCAAAATAAATTG